>NW_026606817.1:542500-672500 GCF_029890125.1 Rhinichthys klamathensis goyatoka | reverse complement strand
GATGACTTAAGGGATAACATTATTGACTCACGGGGGACTTTAAGGTCGTCATGAGACAAAAACGATGTCCGTCTTCTCTGATGTGAAACGGCGTCTCAAAAGCAGAAATAAACTTGATTTTGTCAATCTAGAATTCATTGGATCGTAGAAAGTGTTGTCGAGCTGTCGAGTGCCAGGCTGCTGATTTACCCATCGGACAACTCATTGCCAATTTGTGCACATGATTTTTTTTTAATTATGTTCAGAAATGAATCATTTATAATAAACACTGCAACATACAAGTCAGGCGATGCATTTGCTGGTACCTGAGAGAGCCGTGAGGAACACCAGACCGCCTGTAACCTTGGCAAACCTCCTCAGAAGAAGCATCTGCCGGCTGTCAGGAATCTGCAGCGAACGAGAGCGGAGTGAGAGCAGAGTAAGATATATATGTAACATTATGCAACACCGTCAGCAGGGTTTGAAATTAACTTTTTCACTCACCAGGCAATTTGGCTCCTAAATTTTTTTCAGAACTTCTACTAGCCAAAAAAAAAGGGGGGATGGGACCACTACATCGCAGCTTTTATATATACAATAGTTATTTGGCAAGTTTACAGCCATTCAGAACTTCTACTAGCAAAAAAAAAAGAGAGAAATAAACCAGATTAACTACGTGACATATACTGTATATATGATCAAATTTAATTTGGGTTTCTTACAATTATTTCTTATTCAAACAAAATCCTCATCCAGCATCTCCTCTCTTACTCTTTCATCCTCATCACCACAAATGTGTTTTAGATGGACAGATCAATACAGGACAGAGAACATCCAAATATCTTTTCTGTTAAGCAAATGCTTTTTAATTTTCGCTATTGCTTCAATGCAATTGAACAAGCGTGCCGTTATTTGTTGTGTAGTGACGTGTAGTGTGTGTGTGTGTGTGTGTGTGTTCAAGTAAGCCAGATATGCGCAGATCTGTGCAGTACGCTGTATTTAATACATCATGAGAACTCAGTGTTTGTGCTAAATCTGCGCAGATTTCGAACTTCTGTTCAGCAAAGTGAGTAAACGACAAACTGGCTCGTGATTTGACAGCGTAACCCGCCAGCTGATCTTTATCCACATTTGGCGAGTGTTAATCTCAAACCCTGAGTGACGGCCCAACAGAAACAGCATCTGAAGGCTTTACCCTGTTGTTGGGCAGCATGAGAGTGAGGCCGGTCCAGAGACTGGCGCAGTACAGCAGCAGAGCCGAGCCCAGGTGAGCCGCCAGCCGGTACTGACTGACCCGGGGGACATCGAACGACTCCGGCTTCTCCTCCAGCCCGCTCTTCACCATATACCAGCCCAGAAGACCCTGGACATGTGACCCGGTCACTCAACAACACAATCTCAACTGGCTGACACAAGGAAGTGCTACAGCATCATACACATTTCAGTTTAAAATCATAATAAATATTTAATAACGTGCATATATGATATAATAAATAAAAAAATCTAATTTATAACACCTACCATGCAAGTTATAAATTTCAAAAGTCACAATTACCTGTCTATTTGTAATTCTGTGGTGGAATCGAGCTTGCATTGACATTTCATCGCATGACTGTTTACCTGGAAGACGACGAAGCCACAAAGACCCAGAACTCGCGGCTTCATGGAGCGGCTGAAGAATCCTCTTCTCCAGAAATACACCGCGGGGAGAAAGTATGCTAACCCCACCAGCCGGCCCCACATGCGGTGACCCCACTCCATGTAGAAGATGAACTTAAACTCCGTCAGGGTCATGTCGTGGTTCATGCTGTGGAAAACAGGCCAGCGTTGTGTAAAGGCAATCTGCATGTGATCAAACACTGTCATTTACAGGAGGAGTTCACTTCAGAATTACAATCTCCTGATGATTTACTCTCCCCCACGTCCTCCGAGATGTTCACGTCTTTCTCTCTTCAGTTGAAAAGAAATGAAGGTTTTTGAGGAACACACTCCAGGATGTTTCTCCATATAGTGTCTTCAATGGGGTCCAACGGGTCGAAGGTCCAGATGTGAGTTTCAGTGCAGCTTCAAAGTCTCGACACGATCCAGCCGAGGAATAAGAGTCTGATCTAGACAAACCAGCGGACATTTATAACAAAATAAACATTTATATACTTTTAACCACTAATGCTGGTCTTGCTCGAGCTGTGATGCGACACACATTACGTGATCACGTTGAAAGGTCAAGCGGGACGTAGGAGGAAGAACCAGGAACGTGCAAAGACTGAGTCAAACGCCATTTACAATAAAAATAAAAGGTAAAACAACGATGTCGGACAATTTTGAGTTGGAGGAGAAAATAATATGAATGAGTTTTTCGCTCTACTCTACATTTCTGAACCGGAACACGCTTGACCTTTCACCCTGATCACGTAATGTGTGTCGCATCACAGCTCGAGCAAGACCAGCATTAGTGGTTAAAAGTATATAAATGTGTATTTTGTTATAAATGTCCACTGGTTTGTCTAGATCAGACTCTTATTCCTCGGCTGGATCGTGTCGAGACTTTGAAGCTGCACTGAAACTCACATCTGGACCTTCGACCCGTTGGACCCCATTGAAGTCACTATATGGAGAAACCCTGGAGTGTGTTCCTCAAAAACCTTCATTTCTTCTCCACTGAAGAGAGAAACACATGAACATCTTGATGACGTGGAGGAGTAAATCATCAGGAGATTATCATTCTGAAGTGAACTCCTCCTGTAAGCTTCATGCCAGTGCAGTATCAGTGTAAATGTTCCTCTAGTGAGTGAGAAATACTCACATTTTGAACTCTGGGAACTGTTTGTACTTGGAGAACTCGTCTTCCCACTCGGCTGGAGTCTGTGGCGGCTTCATCTCTTTCACTAGATGCCAGTCAACCATCGACAGACCCGACTCCGTCAACCTGAGCGAGCAGAAACATGTTTCACACACACACACACACACACACACACACACACACACACACACACACACACGTTTCACACACACGTTACACACACACGTTACACACACACGTTTCACGCACGCATGTTTCACACACACACACACACACACACGTTTCACGCATGTTACCTTCAGAACTCTGTGCCATTAAACCTGTTATTACCTGTTGTCAGCCATGACAGTCATATTTAACCATGATCCTCTGCTATAGATGCTCTGTGTCGACACGTAATAATCGATCGCTTGCTCATGAAAATATGAGAGATTCCGATGTAACAAGCCCAAACACACTGCAATTATATAATATATATACAGTGAAGCCAAAAATTATTCAATATTAATAATAATATTGATAATATTAATTTTTTATATTTTTTCACTAGTGTGTGCAGGACACTATAGTTCATTTCTGTAAGTGAGGAGAGCAGAATAAAGAAAACTGTGACATATTATACCCAAATATTCTTCATACAGAGACTACCAGTGACATTTATACACATTTGGGAGCAATAATGATTCCTCCACTTTGAGCTGATCATGTTTTGCTGAAGTGTGTTTTAACTGCTAATGCTCTTTTTACACACAGACTGAACAACATGAAGCATTGCTTGGTCACTGGTTGAGCTAAACTGGTATTATCTAATTGTGTAGTTAAATTTAACAGCTGACAGATATTCAACATAATTCATGTGTGAGAGTCTAACAGAAGGACAGACAAAACCAGTCAAATATCCACTGGGTTCTGCTCATATTTCATTCCCATTTTCTAAACTATAGCGAATAACTGTGATAATGTGAGAAATGTTGAAGGTTTCTGAATAAAGAGCAGCACATGTTTACATATTCATCTAAATGTGGGCGGAGTCACGGTGTTCGCTACAGAAATGTGGGCGGAGTCACGGTGTTCGCTACAGAAATGTGGGCGGAGTCACGGTGTTCGCTAACAGTCTATCGCTGCAAAGGTGTTTCAAATACCTTTCAAAGAACGACAAAGAACTGCAGTGAGAATATCTGACCCTGTAATCTACTAAATATTAAACGACTGAATACAATCACCGATGGATTTTTATCTAGTCGTTGAGTTTATAAGGTATGGTTGGGATGAGATCAAATAAAGTAATTATTGTTTGTTCTGTTTTTTTACCTGGTAACGCCTCCCAGAACCACAGCGCCCAGAACCAGTCCACTGCATCCCAGCAGCCAGCGGCCAATCACACGATCCGACGCCGCGTTGGGGAGCGCCGCGCTTCTGACCAACACACTCTCTGTGGTCACGGTGGTCTGTCTTCTCTTCAGCAGCCATTGCCTCAAAGGGGTTCGCTATTGACAATAAACATACATTTCAATGAATGACTGACATACAGTGGTGCATAAAAGTATCCAATCGTCATGCTTAAGTAAAGTTAGATATCTTTAAAAGAGGACGTTTTATGCCCTTTTATAGCGTTTCAGGCTCTACTAGAACAGGTTTTCTGGCTCAAATGTTGATTATTCTCCTCATATTCTCCATTGTTGCGGCTCCTCTCTTCCCAGTTTGTCAGTAACGCTCTGTTTACTTCCTGTCTCAATGAAGCCCCTCCTTCTGAAAAGCCCACTGTGCTCTGATTGGTCGGCTGGAGCAGTGTGTTGTGATTGGTCGAGCGCTTCGAGTGTGTTTGGGAAATGTCCCGCCTCTTACTATAACCGCCAGTTTAACACACTACTAACTAACTCAACCAGGCCCCGCCCCTTTATTCTGCATATGAATTATTATAATGAGGAATATTGTGACGTGTTCGTTCCCGGAAGAAACTCAAGACTACAATGAAGGCGTTTCAGGAGTTCAGAAACACTGACACTGATATAGAGTAGTTTTGAGTAAATATCCACATTCAATACTTTTTTATTACATAACACTTTTTCATATATATATATACAATTTATTCATATTATTTTATTTTGAATAATTTTAGGATTAAAATTCGGGTCATTTTGTATGCTTCTATATTCTGTATAACGTTACTCATTTTCTAAATAATCGAGCAATGTGTGATATGTGCATACTGAGGGACATTTCTAAAATGTGTAACACACAGTCGTTTAAAAACCTTAAGTTAAATTGAGCTAGATCTCCATTCAGAGCATCGAGGTCATCATGATGATATGTAATTCATACATGCACCGCTGCTGTCATAATGATATCCATGTGTCTTACTTGTATCTGTTGCCAGTTCCTCCACGCAGTTTGACAGCGACACGACACGGCAAGCCTGAGCACTGGGAGCACCATGATCTCGAGCTCCGATAAACGCGTCTTCTTATGATTATTTACTATTACAAAACTAGTCACGTAACATATCGGTAACTCACTGCTCCCCCTCTTCTTCTTCTTCAGGTTTTGTCAGCCACTTCCTCCTCAAAGGAGTTAGCGCCCCCTGCTGTACAATATGGGAGAATCACGTGATCCACGCGCTTCTCCTCGTAGGAAATAAAGGGCGAGTCCAAACTGTGTGTGTGTGTGTGTGTGTGTGTGTGTGTGTGTGTGTGTGTGTGTGTGTGTGTGTGTGTGTGTGTGTGTGTGTGTGTGTGTGTGTGTGTGTGTGTGTGTGTGTGTGTGTGTGGCTGGGTGGGTTGTGGGTGTCAGTTCATGTTCATGTGTGTGTGTGTGTGTGTGTGTGTGAGAGAGAGAGAGAGAGAGAGAGAGAGAGAGAGAGAGAGAGAGAGAGAGAGAGAGAGAGAGAGAGAGAGAGAGAGAGAGAGAGAGAGAGAGAGAGAGAGTGTGTGTATGAGACTTTTTAACCCCCTTTTATTTAAAGCAATTTAGGGTTTAAGAAAAACATTTTATGCAAAATACATTAGTACAAACAACAGCCATTTTACCAATTACAAACTAAACTTCCATACTCACTCACATTCACCAATGCCTCTCTCACACCCCATCTCCATTCAAACATAGCAACATTATCAGTGTATTTGTAATATGTATACTCAATGGTCACCCGAGATTCTATTAAAGACCTAAACATAGCTTCCATATCAACTTCTTTTCCTGTATTTTTACACTGGTGGGATTTCAAAATGGCTAACTTAGCTTGGCCAATTAAAAAAATGGCAAGAACACATTGTTGTTGCCATGACTTTCTATATTGATACCCTAATATAAACAAGGTTTTATTATATAAAAACCCCAATTTTGTGATCAACTTTTCGAGTATTGCAAATAAAGGACCAAGCCTTGAACATTCAAAAAACATATGAAAAACAGTATCATGAGTATTACAGAAGGGACATGACAGAGCCATTAAACTTTGATACCAAACTATTTGAGGCTAGCACAATGGAGCACTCTCCACTGAAGATCTCCGCATCGCTTGGATATAGGAGGTTTATACAATACTCTCCATGATGGATGTACTTTGTCACAAATAGAGATCTTATCCCTCCATTTGGTATCTGTTTTTCCTTGCAAATGTCCAACATGCACAGATTTAACACAAATATTATAAAGATTTTTCTTTGCCACATTATGAAAAACAGAATCCCTATATCCCTTCAACAATGTAGTCTGGTTTAACCCTCTGGGGTCCTTCATTTCAGGGTCACACTCAGGGTCTTCGGGACCAAATGGTCCGGAAGGGTTTGATTCATATTTATTAAAAGAAAATCATATATATATATTTTTTACTTGTTTTTTATCATTTTTTTTCTTTTATTTTTTGGTGTTTTGAGAAAATTTTATGATTTATAATTAATATTTATGCAATAATTATGACCCATTTTTTCCCATTGAATATAATATAATTTTTTTATAAATATGTTTTTTTTTTTTTTTTTTTAAAGCTGTATTTCATTTTAGAGTCAAGCCTAGGCCTCATGAAAACAATTTTTGAAATGAGATGGATGCCATCTGCTGGACACACTGAGCATTTTTATCACGCAATAGCACATTTTTACCACTAGTGGATTTACAGCTCTCTGTAGAAAGGGTTCAGAATTCTTGTGAGTTTTGCACATCTTTGACAATTTTTTTCAGGTTGTTGATTTTAAAATATAATAACAGATTCTCAAAGACTATTTTTGTCTTGTTTTTTGTTTGTTTGTTTGGTTTAAATGGTAATTTGAAGTGCCAGTTTTACTTTATAATACAGATTATTATAAATATATAATACAGTGTGTGTGTGTGTGTGTGTGTGTATGTGTGTGTGTCTGTTTTGCACTCTTGATGTTTTAGAGATTCACCCCTTCACTGTTGAGTCCTTTTTTCTGCATCCTGGCTGATTTGTAGATTGTATGCAAAAAAAAAAAAACTCTGACAATTTCCCATTCATTTCCTATGGGGGTCATTTTTGACCAAAGAGCAGAAGTGTGACGACCACTTAGCATGCTTGGATCATGACCTCAATATTTTTTGTTTGTTCACATACCTAATACCATAAAAGTCACCTAGTTTCGTAACATTCCGATGAAGCTGTGATTTTTAAAAATTCAAAACATATTTATGTAATCTGAATTTATTAGTGTGTTTCTGTATAAAAGTGTGTGTGTGTGTGTGTGTGTGTGTGTGTGTGTGTGTGTGTGTGTGTGTGTGTGTGTGTGTGGATGTGTCTGTTTTGCACTTTTGATGTTTTATAGATTCACCCCTTCACTGTTGTGTGCTTTTTTTCTGGATCGTGGCTGATTTGTTGATTGTACGCACAAAACAACTCTGTATTGTCACATTTTTGTCAATTTCCCATTCATTTCCTATGGCGGGTCCATTTGGACCCGAAGACACTGAGTGTGACCATTTTTTTTACAACCACTTAGACTATTCAAATCCTGTCCCCAATTTTTTTGGGTGTTCATATACCAAGTACCAACAAAGTCACCAAATTTCGGACCATTCCGATGAAGCTATGATTTTACACATTTTTTTATTTAAATTCTTCGGGTCCATTTGGTCGGAAGAACCCCAGAGGGTTAAATTACCCCCAACTCCTCCATCTTTAGGGGTCACCTTCAGCTCAGGGAAGTTCTGCGGTGTAAAACCGTCTACCAGGGCTGAGTTTACACAGGACATTAATGTAGGAGGCAAAGCATCTCTAATACACTTAATTATCCTATCCACAGTTCTTAGAGATTTTAATTTAACCTGTGCAGTAAGTGACAAAACAGTTCGCCACTGACATTGTGTCAAATCAATTAAATCCATTACTTTACTAATTCCAGATTTAAAAAAGTGGGACAAAACAAGACACATTAGATGGTATCTTTATAAGGGGATTAAAAAACAACGGCTCTGAAATCCCATAATGCACATCTTCTGTTCTTGAAAAGTTTAAATACTTCCATGATTTAATTACTGACATGTAAAAATTAGGGAAGAAACAGTGTGCTTTTTCCTCAAAAGGCTTTTCCATTAAGAACAACTGTTTATCTAGGCCTATCCCACCTAAATCTGATAGTATAGATAGCCCAAATGTAACCCATCGTAAAGGACAGAACAATACAAATACAACTCTGTAATGTTTGTAATCTCATTGCTAGTATTTTTGACTCTATGTGTATTAGTCCTTGACCTCCCTCAGCCACAGGAAGATAAAGTATACAGGAATAAGCCAATGATAACCGTTCCAAAAAAAATCCACAAAAGCTTTTTGAATGGTAATAAGTAACTCTTTAGGAGGATTTAAAACAGTTACTCTGTGCCATAGCATTGAGGCAGCCAGATTATTGATAATCAAGCACCTCCCTCTGAAAGAGAGCTGTGGAAGAAGCCAACGCCACTTCTGCAATCTGCCGATCACCCGATTGGCTAATCCCTCCCAATTCTTTTCAGTATATTGGGCCGTCCCAAAAAAAGTACTTTAAATCCATCTTGAACCCATTTACACTGTTGTGGCAATTGAGGAGGTCCTAAATCCACCCAGTCTCCCAACAAGAAGGATGCACATTTATCCCAGTTAATACGAGCAGATGTAGCATTCTGGAACTTGTTCAAATAAGAAATAAGTTTAGTAACATCATTAGTGCTCTTGATTATTACTGTAACATCGTCCGCGTAAGCTGTGAGTTTCCCTGGGGCCTCTTCTGGGAAACCTGGGACACCAATACCACACAGCTGCTTCCTCAGCATAACCAGCAGAGGTTCAATGGAAATAGAGTACAGAAGACCAGACAGAGGACATCCTTGTCTTATTCCCCTAGTCACAGAGAAAGGTCTAGTTAAAGACCCATTAATACGCAACATACTGTAAATGTCACTGTACAGGAGCTGGACAAGAGAAATCAAATTTGCACCAAAACCAAAAGCTTCAAGGGTCTTGAACAAATAATGGTGGTCCACCCTGTCGAAAGCTTTTTCCTGATCCAAGGAGAGGAATCCAATGTCTAGTTTGTGCCTTTGTGCAACTGAAATAATATCTCTTACGAGAAAAAGATTATCAAAAATTGTACGTTTAGGGACACAAAATGACTGATCTTCATGGACTACCTCAGACATATATTTTTTAAGCCTATTAGTAAGTGTTTTAGATAAAATTTTAAAATCAACACAGATCAGTGACACTGGTCTCCAGTTTTTAAGGAACCCAAGATCTCCTGTTTTTGGGATCAATGTTATGATTGCCCTCCGACAACTTAATGGAAGTTTCCCACGGTTAAAGCTTTCCAGGAAGACTGCACACAAGTCCTCTCCAATCAAATTCCAGCAGCCACGATAGAATTCAGATGAAAGACCATCCAGACCAGGCGACTTCCCAGGGCTCAGCTCCTGGACGGCAAAAGAAAGTTCAGCAAAAGATATCGGGTTCTCAAGAATAAGTTGATCTTCCTCTGATAACTGTGGTAGATCACATAAAAGTTGTTCTGCTGCTGATCTGTCACATGGTTCAGCACAGTAGAGGTCCTCATTAAAGGAAAGTGCATGAGTGCGGATGTCCTGTTGGTCAGTTGTCACACCACCTTGTGGTAAATTCAGTTTATGGAAGTACTTATGTTCTCTTGGGTTTTTTTCCAGACCCAAGAAGAATGCAGAGGGAGTGTCCATTTCCTTTAATTGAGAATATCTGGTCCTTAAGAGGGCTGCTTTTCCTTGCTCCTCCAACAAAGTCTTTAGAAGGAACTTATTCCTCTCAATAGAATCAGCAGAGTCACCATGGTTACTTTGTCTCAGAATGTCTTCTTCAAGAGATCTAATTTTTTCTTTGAGAGTTCTAGTGTTATGAGCAGTATATTGTTGGCAAAACAACTTAATATGCACTTTGCCTATGTCCCACCACTGACTTAATAAAGGAAAACTACATCGCTCCTCTCTCCAAGATTGCCAAAAAAGGCCAAAAGAGTGATCCTGTAGTAATCTGTTGTTAAAGTGCCAGTGTGATTTGTGATTTTTAGAAGACAGGACAGAGACAGCCACGGAGATATAATGGTGGTCAGATAAAAAAGATGGTACTATTATACTATTATAAAACCTACCACTATTACTCTTGGCAACGTAAAACCGGTCAAGTCTCGCTCCAGACAAATGATTTGAGTTAACTTTTAACCAAGTATACTGCTTAACCCCAAAATGATCTCTCCATATATCAACAAGATCATGATAACCAATAACATTTTTTAAAACTTCTGCAGAACTTGAGTGAGGTTCTTCATGATTCCTATCTAAATCAGGGTTTAAAGTAGAGTTAAAATCACCTCCAACTACCACAACATTATCCTGTGGGCACTGTGACAAGGCATCTGATAACTTTTCAAAGAACAGCTTACGCTCTTGTCCAACATTTGGAGCATATACATTAAAAAAAGAAAACCCTATTTGTCCAACCATAATATCTGCTCTTAAAAGTCGACCAGGTATTATCTCAAACATAACTGGTTGATTTAAGACACATGAAGAAAAAAGTATGGCGACACCAGCACTAAGATTAGTTCCATGGCTCATTACAATATTTCCCTTCCAATCACACTTCCACTGTGTCTGATTCTGTAAATCAGAATGAGTCTCTTGAAGCATAATAATGTCTGCCTTTTTAAGTTGTAGATAATTAAACAAAGCAAGTCTCTTTGTTGTGTCCCGACATCCATTGATGTTAAAAGATCCAATATTTAGGGATGCCATGGAAAAGATAATGCTAGGGTATCCAAAAACCCCAAAAAATAAACTGACAATAATGACGCCTATAGTCTTTGAACCGAGCTTTTAATCTTTTTTTTAACAATGCTCAGGTATATTTTTTGAGCCTGTAGCGTTTAGGCTGATCAAGCTCCTCCAGTGTTGCCTTTCTCATTACCATCGTACATGAATCAACGAAGAGCTGTAAATCTGGGAAGTATTTCTCAAGTTTTGGTTTTCACTGGTTAAAGTCCCCATGAATTCAAAATTGACCATACTTACTTTGTTTGCCTAAATTGATCGTTTTGTGGTGAACAATTCATCCATGCAAGTCAATCCACAAAAAAAATTTTTTGGCTTCGTAATCTTTAATCAAAATCTGAAATTTCCCCTCCCCTCTGCATTGGAGGACCTTGCCTGATGACGTAGGTTTCACGGTTTGGGCGTCTTCTTAACATCCATAATCAGGCCCCTCCAACTGACAGTAGACAGGCTGAATGAAAACACCTACTTTTCTAGATCCAATCAGGGGCTAGTTGGGAAAAAAGCCACGCCCACCATTTTGCCTCATTAAGTATTCCGTTTCTCTCGGAAATACGTCACAACACTGGAGAAAAGTCGTTTGCAACTTCCGGTTCACGGGGACTTTAAAGGTATTGTCCAAAAAAGTATTAATTTGACTAACAGTGTAATAAGGATGCTTTAATTTAAAATTATAAGCATTCTCTGCAGGCCCTCCCTGAGAATTTGCAAAAGTAAGATGTTCTGCTATCTCAGAAGTGTCACTATCAGAATCCGTCTCACTTCCTTCTATTAACACACCAGCATCACCCTGAGACAGGCTAAATTCTGATGCCTGCGAATCGAGCAATTCTTCACCAGGCATCACGAACTCAGCCCTCTCTACTGGGCGCTCCGGTTCACCGATTTCACCGGCGGGATCTGCGTCAGCGCGCTCAACTTCAGCGGTATCACACTCACACTCTCAACGGTATCCACGGAAAAATGTATCAAATCATCAACATGATCGTTCGTTACAGGCTCATTTGCACCTTCTCTATCTACAGAGAGAGAAGGCGCTTCAACCTGATCAATTCTGTCACTGACACCTTCATTATTTACTGTAGCAGAAAGCAATTGTTCCGTAGAATGATTTCGGTCATTCACATTAGGGTTAGCCTCATCATTCATTGAACATACCAGTTTTGTATGACCGTACTTCCCACAAGTAAAACACCTCATTGATTCAGTACTGATATAAATGGTGTAATCTTTACCCAGCACCGTGGTTTTCGCTGACGTATTCAAGGATTTAAATTCCGAATTCAGGATCATGAAAGTCTGACGTCTAAATGACATCACATGTTTGAAGTCTGGATTTTTTATTCCTAAAGGAATCATTTTAATCGGCCCCACTAGTTTACCATAGCGTCCTAACAAACGCTCGAGTGAATCTTTAGAAATGAATGGGGGCACATTCGAAAGGATAACCTTTTTGGAAGGACTCGACAACGGCAAAACTGATAAAAAAGTATCTCTAACGGATAAACCAAATTCAACTAAATGCTGAACCAAAGAGACCTCTTTCAAAAAGACAACAACAGCCTTGTTCATCCTTGATGCGGACACAATATTACAAGCACCAATTTCGCTGCTGATCGCAACTAGACAATCCTCAACTGTTATGGACTCATCAGGTAGACATTTGCACCCGTGTTGAGCGGTTAAAGAAACACAACCATCTGAATTTGTCCCCATTTTCCACCCTTGGGTGAAAAACCCTGCGACAATTAAATGAACATAAACCAAAATTTCTAAACTAAATAAAGAGAAAAGGAAAAAAATAACAACTCACTCAAACACGCCGCACTCAGACGCTCACACACTCCTCAAACACGCCGCACTCAGACGCTCACACACTCCTCAAACACGCCGCACTCAGACGCTCACACACTCCTCAAACACGCCGCACTCAGACGCTCTCACACACTCCGCAAACACGCCGCACTCAGACGCTCACACACTCCTCAAACACGCCGCACTCAGACGCTCACACACTCCTCAAACACGCCGCACTCAGACGCTCACACACTCCTCAAACACGCCGCACTCAGACGCTCACACACTCCTCAAACACGCCGCACTCAGACGCTCTCACACACTCCGCAAACACGCCGCACTCAGACGCTCACACACTCCTCAAACACGCCGCACTCAGACGCTCACACACTCCTCAAACACGCCGCACTCAGACGCTCACACACTCCTCAAACACGCCGCACTCAGACGCTCACACACTCCTCAAACACGCCGCACTCAGACGCTCTCACACACTCCGCAAACACGCCGCACTCAGACGCTCACACACTCCTCAAACACGCCGCACTCAGATGCTCACACACTCCTCAAACACGCCGCACTCAGACGCTCTCACACACTCCGCAAACACGCCGCACTCAGACGCTCACACACTCCTCAAACACGCCGCACTCAGACGCTCACACACTCCTCAAACACGCCGCACTCAGACGCTTATGGCAAGCCAAAGTGTTCACAAACGCCTAGTCGGGCGTCTGATTGCACACTGACACGTCAAAAGCGTGCGTTCGACAGCCAAACGCGCGTCAGAAGCGTGCGTTTTTGCCATAAAAAGCGCGCGTTCTTGTGCACACGGAAAACGCGCGTCAGAAACGCGCGGTTTTTGCATCAAAGCGCGCGTCAGGAACGCGCGTTTGGCTGTCAAAACGCACGCTTTTGACGTGCGCTTTGGGGGTCACCGAAAACGCACGCTTTTGACGCGCGTTTATCGTAACAAAAATGGGCGTCGAAAACGTGTGTTTTGACTAGGACAAAA
Organism: Rhinichthys klamathensis goyatoka; assembly: GCF_029890125.1. Classification (NCBI taxonomy): domain Eukaryota; kingdom Metazoa; phylum Chordata; class Actinopteri; order Cypriniformes; family Leuciscidae; genus Rhinichthys; species Rhinichthys klamathensis. The sequence goes on along the minus strand of NW_026606817.1, from coordinate 658,629 downwards.
CGCACGCTGTTGACGTGTAAACAGTTAAACCAAACAGGCAGTAAAAACGTGTGTGAAATTTCCAACCAGGCGAAAAGGACGCGTGAAATACGAGTTATAATCAGTTTGAACGGGTCAGTGTCATTGGCTGCTGAAGGCTTGGGTTTAACCATTTCTGTGGGCTTAGGGGGATTTAGCTAAGTTCATAGACTAGGGCTAGGCTACTACCACCATTTAACATGCCATAGATCAGGATATTCAGCCTATCTATTTTGTCCTTTTTTGTAGAACTTATAGAAATAATATATTTAAATTGCAGTTTTTATCAAAATTTAGATACAAATAAAATTGCTTTGTTTTTCTTCGCTTATGCCTTTTTGTAAATAAACACATTAGTGGTCATTCTAGCTCTAACATGAAATCATTAACATTTGTGTGGGAAAATCAGTTATGATGGAGGTAAGCAATCAATGCAGGTTAATCAATACAAACAAAGCACCCCAAATAAAGTAGTATTTTCGTATTTGAAGAGTAATTATCAAAAGAAATGACAGCAGTAGATAAATACCAATAGATTCTTCATTTGTGATGTGGAGGCAAACTACAGCTTTGAAAGAATCAAAGCTGTGATGCGGGCTTTGATTCTTTCAGTACATTTTATATGTGTTTTAGAGATTGAATTCAAATCAAATATTAACATTACTGCCCTAACTATTTCTGAATAGAATGTCTACTTCATACATATTTGGAATAGTATGGAAATATAAGATTCAGGGGCCTCATTTATAAACGTTGCGTACGCACAAAAGAAGGCCTACGCCGCTCTCTACGCAATAAGTGGTGGTAACGCTTTAGATTACAGCCCGGAAAGTACTGTGTAATTAAGAGGAATTTACAGAGTAACTTTCAGTAATTATAGTGTACCTATAAAGTACTTGCATGTAAGTATAAGGGAACAATATGTAAAGTTTGGGGAATAAAGGGGCAACAACCAGGAGAATTAAAAAAATATTTATACTGTAAATATTATAGAACTAAGGGGAACTTATTCTACTATTATGATACAACAATCTTACATTTGGGAGCAATTTAGCGAGAACATACACATTGCTTACCTTTTTGTAATAATTGTATACCAATACATACTGTATAGGCTTTTTTTAAAGGGTACATACATTTATACTTTTATTTATTTATTTTATGATAGTAAAAGTGCAGATGTTTAAGTTGGGCTAACATGTTTCAAGGCAAGAAAAGCTAAGACTATTGCAATTTTTTTAAATACTGGGAAATATATCTTGTTTCATGTGGTTACAGGGTAAGCGGTGCTTCTATAATAAATAAAGGTTTCTGAGTCAGTGATATAAGATTGTGTGTATGCATTTTTATTGTTACCCTGTAACTACATGGAACAAGGGGGTAAAAAGCACCACTTTAATTTACAGCCCGCAATGTCACACTTACCCTGTAACTACATCGAACAAGGGGGTAACAAGCTACATGAAACAAGAGTATCTTTCCACAATATTTAAGCAAAAGTTGCAATAGTTTTCGTTTTCAGTGCACTTTTGTTAAAAAGATTACATTTTAAAAATTACAGGGTACATCTATGCATTTATAAAGTATACAGTGTGTAGGCCTACTGGTTCACCATTATTTCAAAAAGGTACGCAGTATATGTTCTTGCTAAATTGATCCCAAATGTAAGATTGTTATATCATAATAGTAGAATAAGTTACCCTTAATACTTACAGTATAAATATTTTTTTTAATTCTCCTGGTTGTTACCCCTTTATTCCCCAAACTTAAAATATTGTTCTCTTATACTTATATTGTAAGTACAATATAGGTACACTATAATTACCGAAGGTTACGCTGTAAAATTGCTTTAATTACGCAGTACTTTCCGGGCTGTAATCTAAAGCGTTACCTAAGTGGTATTTATAAAAAGCAAACTTGACGGTAAAATGTGCGGTCCTTCACGCAAGCTCTGACCCAGGCGTACGCACAAAAACGGGTGAAATGAGAAATGGCGACCCCGTCGGCAGAAGAAACACGTGAAAGTGTGTGAAACTGTAGACCGTTGTGTAAAATAAATGGCAATACTGCCTCTCATAAATAACACGTTTGATCGATCTGCAACAGAAATGCAAATTAACACATATTTGCAAAAAGAAAAGTGAAATATGTTCTGCAATAATATTGGCATGTTGTACAATTCATCCTCATAAATAAGATGGTAAACAGAACGAAATAATGTACAAAACTGATATATTAGGACCACAATGTGTCCGTCAGGCGGAGCAGATATAGATGCAATTAGATACATAGATAATTAGGGAGATAGATAGATAGATAGATAGATAGATAGATAGATAGATAGATAGATAGATAGATAGATAGATAGATAGATAGATAGATAGATAGATAGATAGATAGATAGATAGATAGATAGATAGATAGATAGATCGATAGATAGATAGACAGACAGACAGATAGATAGATAGATAGATAGATAGATAGATAGATAGATAGATAGATAGATAGATAGATAGATAGATAGATAGATAGATAGATAGATAGATAGATAGATAGATAGATAATTTGTCCACTGGGGAAAGTTGTTTTCATAGTAAAAATGTCTTCATCAGCTACGGAATCATGGAATTCATGCATATGCCTTTAGTTTGTTTTATTTTTGATAAAATAACGTATGACGTAGACCTATGTCTCAATCATTCAGAAAGCTGCAAGAAATTACATTTGCACTGAACTATTTCCCATTTCCATGAAGATTATAACCGACATCTGTAGCTTGTCATTTCTTTTTTATTTCGGCCACAGTCCGAGGGTGTGAGGCTACAGCATTTACGGCGTCTGCAACCTTTTGCCACTCAAGTGCCTTTTTGGCATTAGTAATGCCCACACTGTGCCCTCCAAACAACATTTTTCTCCTCTTTTCCACCTCGCCAACGATAACTTCTACTTCACATTGAGTGAAGTTACGTTTCTTTGATTTCCTCTCTATGTTTGCCATGATTTCGCAATCGATGAATATGAATTTATGGGCGTTTCACGGACTATTTATGGGCAACTATGGGCGTGACATGAAGCCGCAAAAGCTGCGCTACATTTAGAATTGATTGTGTTTTATTAAGGGAAAATGCGTAGGATGTGCGTGCGCATGGTTTTATAAATCCGAATATTTCTGTGCATACGCACGTCCTATGTTTCATCCGTACGCCACTTCTGACGCAAATCCTACGCAAAGTTTTATAAATAAGGCCCCAGATAAAAGCCATACATGGAAGTCGAAGATCTCATCGGTGGTGTCTGGATGTCATCTAGTGGAAAATGTTGGTACTGCGCACAATGCAATCTTTCCTAATGCTCATTTATTGAGACATCAACCTAAAATCTGGCCCAGAACTTGTCCAGATATTTAACAGATTTTCTTGAAGTTTTAGGGTTGAAAATGTTTTGTAATATATATATATATATATATATATATATATATATATATATATATATAAACAACATTATGTATTGTATAGGCTACATTTAAAATGTTCATAAACTTAAAATACTTTAACAACTTTGTTTTACTTTACTAATCTGAGAAGTGTACCCTTTTAGTACCCTGTTAGTTCGCAGTGCATTAAGTAATGTTAACAACAACTTTTGATTTTTAATAAATATTAGTAAAGGTTGAAATTAACATGTAGAAGTGCAGTTCATTATTAATTCATGTGAACTAATGTACTTAAATAATGTATGAAACCTTTTTGTAAAATGTTACCAAAATTACAATTGGAAACTAACATTTTTAAAATTTGCCATCGATAATTCCATGCTGTTTTGCTTGGGTTTAATGATAAGACAAGAGACCTAAACCACATAGGGACAAAGGCATAAGCGAAGAAAACAAGGGAGTTTTATTTGTATCTAAATTTTGATAAAACTGCAATTTAAATATATTATTTCTATAAGTTCTACAAAAAAGCACAAAATAGATAGGCTGAATATCCTGATCTATGGCATGTTAAATGGTGGTAGTAGCCTAGCCCTAGTCTATGAATTTAGCTAAATCCCCCTAAGCCCACAGAAATGGTTAAACCCAAGCCTTCAGCAGCCAATGACACTGACCCGTTCAAACTGATTATAACTCGTATTTCACGCGTCCTTTTCGCCTGGTTGGAAATTTCACACACGTTTTTACTGCCTGTTTGGTTTAACTGTTTACACGTCAACAGCGTGCGTTTTGTCCTAGTCAAAACACACGTTTTCGACGCCCATTTTTGTTACGATAAACGCGCGTCAAAAGCGTGCGTTTTCGGTGACCCCCAAAGCGCACGTCAAAAGCGTGCGTTTTGACAGCCAAACGCGCGTTCCTGACGCGCGCTTTGATGCAAAAACCGCGCGTTTCTGACGCGCGTTTTCCGTGTGCACAAGAACGCGCGCTTTTTATGGCAAAAACGCACGCTTTTGACGCGCGATTGGCTGTCGAACGCACGCTTCTGACGCGCGTTTGGCTGTCGAACGCACGCTTTTGACGTGTCAGTGTGCAATCAGACGCCCGACCAGGCGTTTGTGAACACTTTGGCTTGCCATAGACGCTCACACACTCCGCAAACACGCCGCACTCAGACGCTCACACACTCCTCAAACACGCCGCACTCAGACGCTCACACACTCCTCAAACACGCCGCACTCAGACGCTCACACACTCCTCAAACACGCCGCATTTAGACGCTCACACACTCCTCAAACACGCCGCACTCAGACGTTCACACACTCCTCAGATGCCCGCACATGCGCACACACTCAGAGAGAGAGAGAGAGAGAGAGATAGAGGGTGTGTGTGTGTGTGTGTGTGTGTGTGTGTGTGTGAGAGAGAGAGAGAGAGAGTGTGTATGAGTGCGTGTGTGAGAGAGAGAGATAGTGTGTGTGTGAGTGTGTGTGTGTGTGTGACAGAGAGAGAGTGTGTGTGTGTGTGTGTGTGTGGGAGAGAGAGAGAGAGAGTGTGTGTATGAGTGCGTGTGTGAGAGAGATAGTGTGTGTGTGAGTGTGTGTGTGTGTGTGACAGAGAGAGAGTGTGTGTGTGTGTGTGTGTGTGTGCGTGTGTGTGTGTGTGACACAGAGAGAGTGTGTGTGTGTGTGAGAGAGAGAGAGAGAGAGTGTGTGTATGAGTGCGTGTGTGAGAGAGATAGTGTGTGTGTGAGTGTGTGTGTGTGTGTGACAGAGAGAGAGTGCGTGTGTGTGTGTGTGTGTGCGTGTGTGTGTGTGTGTGACACAGAGAGAGAGTGTGTGTGAGAGAGAGAGAGAGAGAGAGAGAGTGTGTGTGTGTGTGTGTGTGTGAGTGTGTGAGAGAGATAGAGAGTGTGTGTGTGTGTGTGTGTGTGTGTGTGTGTGTGATGGAGAAAGAAACATCCTCAATCATTCCACTGTTACTGTAAAGTTTAATTTGTAACATTCATAACATAAAAATGAATTAAAACTAAATCCATAAAATGATCCCATGATGGGAACCCTTAAAAGGATTTATATACACAGCTCCTAATCTGATACATGCACTCTCTTTTTATTTGAAAAGAGCAAAACTGACATGGGCTTTATATAAATGGTGTACACAAAATGCAAAATCTAATAAACTTTATTGCCAGAACACATCAGCAACAAAAACAACAGCATAACACCCAAACAGTATATAAATCTTTAACATTTTCAGAGGTCTGGTCCTCCTGGTCCTAGAAGAGAAATACAGACGTTGAACATCAGAACACACTTCAGATTCCAGCATCCTTCGCCATTGAATAGAAATTTCCCTGTTTGTGAAGCAAAGTACTGGGCGAATCAAACTCCACGATCTTCCCAGAATCCAGGACCATCACCCTAAACACAGACCAGAGGAGAGGTCAGGACCACCGACACAAGAACATGCGGCTTTAGTTTAGATTCCACATGCATGGAGTTCATTTTAAAATATTCAGATATAATCCATTATATACAATGAAACCAAAAAAAATTCAGACACCAGATTTAATTTTTTATATTTTTTTACTAGTGTGTGCAGGACACTATAGTTCATTTATGTAAGTGAGGAGAGCAAAATAAAGTAAACCGTGACATATTATACCCAAAATATTCTTCATATAGTGACTACCAGTGACATTTATACAAATTTGGGAGCAAAAATTGAATGCATCCGTCCCGAGACTGGTTTGCAGCGATCGACCTGAAGGACGCGTACTTTCATGTCTCGACTCTCCCTCGACACAGGCCGTTTCTGCACTTTGGGTTCGAGGGTCGAGCATATCAGTACAAGGTCCTTCCTTTCGGGCTGTCCCTGTCCCCCTGTGTCTTCACGAAAGTCGCGGAGGGGGCCCTTGTTCCCACGAGAGAACAGGGAGTTTGCATCCTCAACTATCTCGACGACTGGCTCATACTAGCACACTCTCGAGATTAGCTATGCGAACACGGGGACCTGGTGCTCAGGCACCTCAGCCAGCTGGGTCTTCAGGTCCACTGGGAAAAGAGCAAACTCTCCCCTGTGCAGAGGATCTCTATACCAATACCACTTCAAACATTACAATAATACAGTTAGGGGTACAGAATCAATTGGGTATAGTGCATGCATGGGTCTCCCAAAGAAGCTAAGAAAGCTTATAGGTGGGGGCCCATGATTTATTAAAGGGTAGTGGTACAGACAAGGTATACACAGTTACCATCTGTAACCAGATGATGAGTAAATACACGCAAAGTGCACCAAAACGTACATAAGAATACATACACATGCAATCATACACATACAACCCAGTAATCCATGAGTTAACAGTTTTATATTAGATATAGGCTAATATGAAACGTTTTTTTAGTTGTCTTTTGAAGTTGGAGATAGAGGGCAACACCTTCAGGCCATCATCAATCCCGTTCCAGATCTGCGGCCCCCTAAAGACAACAATCATACTGACGCGCACATTTTCCTAATATAAGTGGTTTGATTCTCATTTGGTATGTGTGCTGGGGGCTCACAATGCTCTTTTCTCGGTATGAAGTTTGATTCGGTCGCACAGACAGCACGCCTCACAGAGGAACGCGCTCGGTCGGTGCTGAACTGCCTGAATACGTTCAAATGCAGGACGGCGGTCCCACTGAAATTCTTTCAGAGGCTCCTGGGGAATATGGCAGCGGTAACCCCGCTCGGCCTGCTTCATATGAGACCGCTTCAGCACTGGCTTCACGGCCGAGTGCCGAGATCTCGGGACTCGGCCGTGAAGCCAGTGCTGAAGCGGTCTCATCACACAGGCGTGCCACCAGACGCTGCGGGCAGGAGTGCCCTTGGAACAAGTCTCCAGGCATGCTGTGGTGTTCACAGATGCCTCTGCCACCGGCTGGGATGCCACGTACAACGGGCATGCAGTGTCAGGGGTGTGGACGGGCCCCCAAATGCTTTGGCTGATCAACTGCCTCGAGTTGCTAGCAGTACGTCTAGCTCTGAGCCGCTTGAAAAGGCCGCTACAGGGCAGGGACGTGCTGGTCCATATGGACAACACTGCGACCGTTGCAAACACCAACCGACAAGGTGGTCTACACTCCCGTCGCATGTCGCAACTCGCCCGCCCTCTCCTCCTCTGGAGTCAGAAGCATCTGAGGTCGCTTCGAGCCATGTATGTCCCCGGCGTGCTCAACCGTGTGGCCGACGAGCTATCACGAGCTGGCTCCCGGGAGAATGGTGACTCCACCCCCAGGCGGTTCAGCTGATCTGGAGAGAGTTCGGGGAGGCTCAGGTAGACCCGTTTGCCTCCAACTGCCAGCTGATTTACTCCCTGACCGAGGGAACGCACGGACGCACTGGCACACAGCTGGCCCTGGGGCCTCCACAAATATGCGTTCCCCCCAGTGAGTCTTCTTGCACAGACCTTGTGCAAAGTCAGGGAGGACGAGGAAGTGGAACCTGTTCGTCGAGTGGTGTTCCTCTCACCGAGAAGACCCCGAAGATGTTCGATAGGGTCTGTGCTTTCCTTCTTGCAGCAAGGGTTAGAGCGAGGGCTGTCTCTCTCCACCCTCAAAGTACATGCTGACGCTATTTCAGCATATCACGACCACATAGATGGCAAAACAGTAGGAAAGCACGACCTGGTCGTCAGGTTCCTCAGGGGGGCGAGACGATTAAATCCTCCTCTACCCCCCTCCATACCCTCTTGGGACCTTTCCCTGGTGCTACGAGCACTCCAGGATGCTCCCTTTGAGCCTTTGCAATAAGCAGACTTAAAGCTTCTGTCCATGAAGACTTTGCTGCTGGTTGCACTGGCCTCCATCAATAGGGTCAGATGAATCGTGCCTAGAGTTCGGGCAGGGTGACAACCATGTTGTACTGAGACCCCGGCCTGGCTATGGGCCCAAGGTTCCTACCACTTCCTTCAGGGACTTTATCCGTTGAATCCTTGAGAACCGGGTCTAGGCTGGGTCCCATATGTGTGACCCTGAAGGGATCCCATATGTGTATTTTTCCACGGCTGATCCTAAACGGAAGCCGGTGTCTTTCCCTTGGGCTAAGTAACCCAGTATTTAATTTGCAGTACAACCTTCAGGCTAGTCTATATGTATATCTCCACATAACTCCTTCTGGGAAGAATGTGGGTTCCGCAGCGTTCTCCTTCCTAACAGAAAGGGCAAGCTTTCCCAGTTTTATCCAATAATCTCACTGTTTGGGTTATCATGGAACAACAGTGACAGACACACTCTGTGTAAGCCCTGTCCTATCGTCAGCAGCTGTGGCGCTTTGGTAGGGATTCCTATTCGTCGGTCACGATGTACGTCGAGGGTGACCGACTGATAGGGAATGTCTCGGTTACATATGGTAACCCTAGTTCCCTGAAGGAGGGAACGGATACGTACGTCCCATCGCCACAACTGCTGCGGCCCGCTGGGGGAGCCAGCTCACAGGCTCGGCTCCTCAGCAAAAAACTGAAGTGAATCTTTAAATAACTTGAATCTTCACTTGTTTCATTACTGGTTGAATCAGTGCTTTTGAACAAATCTCTTGAATGAATGATTCAATGACTCTATCTAAATAAAAAGGACTTGGCTCACCGTGAACTGTCCAGAATGGTGTTGAGCCGGTGTGCGATGGTGAGAACAGTACAGTGGGAAAACTCCCTGCGGATGGTGCTCTGGATGAGATCGTCCGTCTCCAGATCCACGGCTGCTGTGGCTTCATCCAGGATGAGTATACGGGATTTCCTGAGCAAGGCTCGGGCTAAACACAGCAGCTGTCTCTGACCAAGACTAGTGGAAACACATAAACATGTCAAGATCAGAAACTAGACTTACATGTTTTCCTGCTTGAATGTTGATTATTGTCCCTATATTCTCCATTGTTGCAGCTCCTCTCTTCCCAGTCTGTCAGTAACGCTCTGTTTACTTCCTGTCTCTATGAAGCCCCTCCTTCTGAAAAGCCCACTGTGCTCTGATTGGTCGGCTGGAGCAGTGTGTTGTGATTGGTCGAGCGCTTCGAGTGTGTTTGGGAAATGTCCCGCCCCTTTCCATAACCGCCAGTTTAACACACTACTAACTAACTCAACCAGGTCCCGCCCCTTTATTCTGCGTATGTATTATTATAATGAGGAATATTGTGACGTGTTCGTACCCGGAAGAAACTCAAGACTACAATGGAGGCGTTTCAGGAGTTCAGAAACACTGACACTGATGTAGAGAATAACTCATGCTGCAACATTACACACTAAAATGTGTCTATTATAGGATGCCCTGCTTCTAGTTCAAATGGCCTGACCAAAGAAGATACACTGAGAGGATTAGCTGTAGCTAACTTTCATTATTATTGTGCTATAACTCCTAAAATCTAAACAAACTGAAAAGTATCAGTATTACGATTAATCACCACAATTTTGAATTACCTCAAGATGCACTCATTTGAATTATGTAAACTCAAAGCACATGTGTTCAATGCATATGAACTTGTTCATGTTTATTCAGCTCACGAACCTTAAGTTCTCTCCCCCCTCCGAGACCTCGTGCTGAAGTCCTGTCGGCAAACCCCGCACATAATCTTTCAGATGAGCCAGCTCCAGAACGTTCCATATTTCCTCATCACTAAACTTCAGGAAAGGGTCCAGGTTCATCCGCAGAGTTCCAGAGAAGAGAACTGGGTCCTAGAATAAAGCGTTCGTTTATCAGCAACAATCTCAGATGCTGCTTTCCAAGAAATGTATTTGTTCATGATGCTTAGCATGTTTGTCACATATAAATGCGCACATCAATCTGATCGCTTTATTTAGCGTTCATGTCAACATTGCATTTGGATTCACCAATCGGAATGATTTCATTCTGATTGACACAAAAGGTGTGCATGTAAACGTAGCTACTAGTGCTGTGAATCTTTGAGTAGACAGCAAATCGATTCGATTCAACAATGATTTTGCAAATATAAGCCAAGATAAGATTTATGAACAACAGCAATGCTGATATTTTTGTAATGCTAATAAAGTACATTATGATAGATACTTTGATTGTTACATCTCCCTTCAATATTTCAGCTGTAAATTAATTATAAATGTTAGCTAGATTGTTTACTACCAGTTTATGCTGAAATATAAAAACAACTAGTGGTGGGCCGTTATCGGAGTTAACGTGAGACTCTTATCAGGCGATAAAAAAAATATCGCCGTTAATCTATTCTCAAAGTTGGGTTGGGAGCTGAGTCTATACTACGCAAGCTATGATGACTTTCACTGCTTTCACCTTGATATTTTAGCGCGGATGTATACCTAGCCGAATTGCACTGTAGGGGGCGAGAACGAGTCTTCGAACCTGTGTGTGTGTGTGTGTGTATGCCTACTGTGATAATACCACATCAAACGTGACGTGCTAACATGGATGCAGCTATGAAGCCGCCGGGTTTGTAAAATTTATTTTTAATAAGCTTCCCAATGGAAACCTTGACAAGACTAAGGTTGTTTGCACCTTGTGGAATGCAGAATTAGTTTACTGTAGGAGCTCTACTCATTACTAAGCTAATTACTGTTAGCATTTTTGGGAGGAGTAAAATTCACATATGTGGTTTCAACAACCAGATGCATTGTCCAGTTTTTCTTGTCCAGTTTCGTCTGGAATGCGGCCCTCCTGAAAGTGGTTTGAGCGATCGGATTCAAATCCGTCTCGAATGCGTTTCGGAGGGCATTTACACCTGGTCTTTTCACGATCGGATAGCTATCCCATCACAGAAAACCCATGGAGTGGTCAGGTGTAAACAGCCTGTAGTGGCAATTTTAATGATATTCATTGATCTTTAGTAAAATATAGATGATTCAAAGAATGTCACATGTGTGTCTCTCACTTGTAGTGAGAGAAGATTCTGTTTATGTACCTGGGGAGGCAGAAGAGGGAGACACTCCAGAGAACAGACGAACAAGGACCTCTGACCTAGATGTCAGAAGGCCATTTTGGTGCAGGGGAGCTTAGTGGGCCAACTAGTGACGTCTATGGAAAACTACTGGGAGGAAGGCTCTGGGGGGAAGAAGGCCTTGAAACTAAGATAAAAGCTAGTTCAGTCTGTCTGGGGGTGTGTCACTCTTCTGCACAGGGTAACAACTGTGTATTAGACTGCTCCTATTCTTGCAAGAATAAATACTTCTATTTTATATAATTTGACTCTGAGTGTCTCTTACGCAGTGATGTTTGTTTGAGATGAATTTTTGCCACAACAGTTTTGGTGTCAGAAGTGATATTCCTTGGACGTGCCTCCTGGACCTGAGATCGGACGGTGTTTGGCCACCTGGACTAAGTAAGTTCCAGCTCTACCTCGTAAACTTGAGAGAGAGGGGCCGACCGATATCAGGGCCGGGAGAATCGACCTCTGGAATCTAAAGAACCCGCAGGTGGCAACAGAAGCATCTCTGGTAAGAGACAGTTCAATTTATTTTCTTTTGGGTAAGTTAATTAAATTCAGTTTAATTGGGGAGAAGAGTGAAATTGAACCATATTGGCTGAAGGCTGTTTCTGTGGTACGTAATCTGAGATTAATTGAGATCTATATAGATCAAGAAATTTCAAACAGATACGAGGGAAAAATCTGAGATTAATTGAGGTCTGTAACAGAACAAGAAATTTCAAGCAGATAAATAATCTGGGATTAAGTGAGAACTGTGACAGATCAAGAGATTTCAAACAGATAGGTACCCTGAAAATTAGTTGTTCCACGACGGAGCAAATTGTTTTTAGGTACTGAGGCTAATTAGGGGGAACCAGAATTTTTTGGTAAACCATAATTAGGAGGGCACTAATAGTGCAACCCGACCGATTTGGGTTAAAAGAAAAGAGTCGGATTTGTTAGGGACGCCTAACAGATTAAAGAAAACGCGCGTTTAAGAGAAATCCACAGGGAACAGAAAACAGCCAGTATGGGAAAATCTCAGAGTAAGCATGGCAAATTTGATACACCGGTTTTCTGTAGAACTAGGAAAGTATGGGGGGAAATGTATGTTTTAGATATTGAAAAAACTGAGAAAATACCATGATTTCCCCAGGGAGGAAACACTGAGCACAAATAGACTAAGAGTGTGCGAGAATCAGTGGAACAGGGCAGCGGGACAAAAGGTTGTTGTGGCTGCGTTCAACATGTGTGTAAAAAATGTGAACAGATAATGGATTGTAAATGGATGCATGACATTAGATGTCTATAGAACTTAAATTTATATGACAAGGATTGAAGTAGCAAGAAGCAATAAGGCTGTCTGTGTGAAATAGAGGGAACTGTAAGTGAGACTTGGTGGAAGAGGGAAGTGAAAAAACAAAAAGGTTGGTGTGTGAGATATGTTTGTGTGGGGATTGTGCGAACAATCATGTACTGGTTAGATAATGAAGGAACTGGCATGTTTGGGAAAAGAAAGGAGAGGATAATGAAGGAACTGGCATGTAGGGAAAAGAAAGGAGAAATATAGTAGAAAACTATATGTGATGAAAATAGACATGGTCTGACAGAATTTATGGAAGTCAAATTAACTGTTTAAATGATATGAAAAGTTTTAGAATAAAATAAGGCATTGTATGATTGACAGGGATTAACATGATATGAAGAATGTTTTAAGCAGAATGGGGAACAATTCTAGATTTTGATAAAATAATGATTGAAATGATGGTATATCTGCTTTATTTTATTAATGTTAAGAAAATAAGGGTATTGAAGCAAGTAGCTATAATGGTTGTCTGTGTAATTTACGGACTGAGTAATATAATCTGTTTTGGAGAAACAGTAGAGATAAGACTGAGACAATAATGATAATATTAAGTTGAATCTGCAGACTAACCATGTGATGGAAGGAAAAAGGCTTCAAACCAGTTGTAATGAAAATAATGATGTACAAATTGTTACACTTTATGAAGAGTAACGGAACAGTCCGGGGAAAATAAATAAATAAATAAATAGTGAGACAGAAGAGAGCAAATGCTGTAAACAGCTCTGCTCTGAAGATCTCACTTTGAAGAGATTTGCAGATGATGTTTTGTAAAAGATAAGCTGGGATAACAGCAACAGTACTTGTAATTAGTGTTGTTGATGATAATACCAAATTAGTAGGGTAAAGACAGAAAACAAATTCGAATATTTTGAGCATTTTCTGTACTGCTCATGAAATTATGTTCTGCCAATAATAATGATGAAGAGTATGATTTGGCTATTGTGATTGAATCCGCCATTGGTGGATGGTCAAAGGAATACAGAGAACTGCTTATCAGTGGGTCTGTTTACATTCCTGAATGGGACACACACTGCTTCAAGGGTGTGCAGTTAAGTTGAAGCCCTTTGGAAGCTCACAGTGATCAAACTGCAAGGTGTCTGATGCTGTAGTTGAGGCTGACACACGAACCAACCAGATGACAGAGATTGTCTTGACTGTGGTCAGTAGGACCATTTAACACGTGACACATTTCTGATAATAATGTGGGGTTGAAAATAGATCAGTGTTTAAATGACGACAGTGACAATTTTTGGTCTGAGAAATAAGAGATAAAAAACAAGATCAAAAGATTGAAGTCTTAAAGTGAATCCTTTTGTGACTCCAACAAATGTGAGTTGCAAAATATGTAAAGGTAATATAGAGAGACAGATCTCAAAGATGATTTATAATAACTGCAAAAGAGGCAGAGTAGCCTTGTCAAAGTTAGTGTGAATCCTGATTGGAGACTGATAAACTCCTAGAAGAGAAAACTTTGAAGTCAGAGATTAAGCTATGGTAATTGAGATTGAGAAATGTGAAATGTTATTGAGAACTAGAATAATTACCATTATGTAAGAACAAATAAGCAGAAGCAGTAGGCTACTGAATTAACAGTTGCTAAATGTAAAATGTGTTGAAAGGCATCTGATTAAACAAACAGCTTGAAAAGATTGACCATGAAAGAACTAGAAGCTGATGTTTTGCTTTCAAAAGATAAGTTTGTTATGGGCTGTAATGAAACAGTTCGCTTATCTAAAATCTGATGTGTGCTGTGCCTGAAACTGCCAGTGCGACAGAGACTCAATCTGAGTGGAAATTTGTAATGTCTAAATTCCCTGAGGTGGGCAAAAGACAAATATAAATAATATGTTTATTTGAAACCGTATGTAATTTCTGGCAAAGATGCCTTAAGCTGGGATAGAGTTAAAAGATGATAGATAAAAATTTGATGTTAGAAGTATATGAGAGAGCAGTGTACCATCCAATAGAGTCTCAGAGTCTCTCTCATTCAATGAGTCAGCTAAAAGCTGGTATCTGTGATAATATGTAAAGCACAGTGTTTCAGTTGAAGGATCATAGACACAGAGATATTTTAAAAATAAAACTGAATGACTTTAAAGAAGTATTTAAAATAATAATACAGATAGAGATGGCATTTTGATTAGCTTATTTTAGGACCAGTAACTTCTTTGTCTCATTTAGTCTCCACCATTCAGGACCGATGGCTCCGGCTACAGATGAAGTACACTGAATGTACGGTTGTGATCTAAATTCACTGAGTATAATCCAAGTAGCTAGGTTGCTGCTTTTAAGATAGTTAATGGATTTAAGTGATTAAATACTGTTGTTATTGACCTGTCTCCCTGTGTGAACAATATTAGGCAATCCGAATGGCCCTGGTGACTCTTGAACGTGCCTTTCCTAAGCTCCAGAAAACAGCTGAGTTCTGTTGAAGAGAACTGATTGTGTGATTGGAAAGAGCGGTCACCAGTGGGCACGAGTGACCATCTCGATGACGGGTAAGACCTTCTTTGGCCAGACAGGGGGCAACCCAAGCCAGAGTGGATCACGTAAAGTCATTGGGCATCTCAAGATGGAGGTGTTTATGTGAGAAAGGTATGAGAGTGGAGCGGATGACTGTGAGGCCAGCAGCATCCTTTATCGTTAGGGCGGATGAGCTTTGAGGAGTTACAGGCAGTCTGACCCAGAAACGTGAGTGTTCCTCTATACCAATCACAAGAAACCGCATTAGTTGTATGGCTTGTTTTTTATTGTGACAAGCGTCTGCAAATATGCCAGGGGAAAAAAAACCCTGATGGAGATTATAGATAAAGGGCTAACAGGAGTGGGCTTTCAAGAGCCAGCTGAGGCCATGAAGTGATTCCCATTAGTTGTTGTGGAGACAGTAGCAAAACTTTTTATGTACTGGTTGCCTTATGGGCAAGGAAAATCATAGTGTTGATTTTGAACTAATAGGTCTATGACATAGTTTTAACTCTTGAAGGTCGTTAGACATGGTGGTGGCTAAAGATGAAAACAGCTTTTGATTTAAGGAAAGTCTGGATGACAAAGGTGAATGGTCAAAGGCTATTGTAATGAATACAAATTTTGTCTAAGTTACAGCCTTAGAAGGCTGTTGAAAAAGATTATTTATTTATAGTGAGAGAGACTGCTTGAGTGGAGGAAGGGATGGTGCTCTGTCTGTCTTTCCATTATTGGCCTGCTAGAGCAAGCTGAAGCAAAATAATGATAATGAAACAAAACAACCCAGCTGACCTTGTTAAATTCTAATGAATAATGAACAAGACATGCTTTGAAACTGGTTGGGAGACCATGTAAAATTAGGTAGAAGCTACCGGAAAATGGGAAGTTTAAAATCTTATTTAAAATTTAAATCTTTTAGCAATAATATAAAGAAAAGTGAACATTGAGAATGAGCAGTTAACATATGTGTGTCTAGTATGAGTGTGTGTGATGGTGACAGCACTTTATGTCTTGTATGTATTAGTTTGGGGCACTAATATTGCGCCTGTAATACTTTTGTCATACATAATGTAGATTTGAAGATCAGTTTAAGTAAATTGGAATTGTGTAGTTGTAGATCACCATCTGGCATGGGCTGAGATAAATGAAAATGTTGCAGATTTGAGGGAAACAACAAAGTGACATATTGGCTAAGTCAACATGAAATTATCAAGAGAGCCCCTCACATTTATGATTATTGTGAACAAAGGGGGAGAAACGATTGACTGACATTGACCAAGTCTGTACAGCACGACCTGACCTGATAGAAACAATTGATGACTTTGGAAATGTTTGTAGATGACTGACTTGAGAGACCAAACAGCAGGCCTGAAAAGCAGGATACGCTGTGAGACTGAGGGCCGTTGCCTTTCAAATACTTCGATAAGAAGATGAGATTGTGGCTTTAAGTGAAGAATGTAATATTTTTGTTTCAGAGGCAGAGAAAGATGTCTGAAGGACAACGTTTGGGTTAGTGTTGATGGCAAACTTTATAAAAAACACTATGTTAAATGTTATGTTAAATTGATGCTCGAGTTGTGTCGTGCATCAAGAGGGAGATGGTATAACAATTGCCAAATATGGTTTATTAAGGGGTTCACAGTTGCTGAATAAATGTGACCCGTCACGGAAACCAGGGACACAAGTCGGCAGCACAACTTGCGAGCAAAATGAGAAAGAAGCGTTTTTTTCCAAAATTGGTGATTTCCGCTTTTTTGCAGAATCTGTTAGTTGAGATCATGAAGAAGCCTCTACATGTTTGAGATAACAGTATTGGTATATTTAAAAGCGTACATTTTGAGGTTGAAATCGGCTTGTTTTTCGGAGATTCTAGCATGCAGTAGGGGCGTGTCATTGTCTGTGTGTATTTCCATACTGAATAGCCGCCGGCGCTTTTGCCCCCGCCCCCCAACAGCGTGGCTACTTAATATGCAGCGCTCTGGCCGGCTCTATCTGATATCAAAATTCAATGAAGATGGACGCCGCAAAGATTGTCGCAGACGAGCTGAAGCGTGGCAGTTACACCGAAAATGTTTTCGCCGCACTTTGTGGGCTCGGGAAACTGAACCGGAGGTATGGGCGCGGCGCGCGCGCCCTCGGTGCTTGAATACGGCGGCTCGGCTCGCTGACAGCGGTGGCTAACTGTTTCATATGTGATGTCCCGATTGCTTTGAATGGGGAACGTTTTGTGAACAGGGAACAGACTTAATGGACTGGCAACAATCTCCATAGAACATGAACTGGCACAGAGAATCGAAATAGAGGATGCAGTTAAGACCTTTGCTGCGATGAAGGCCTGCCGTGCGCGTTTCTGAAACGTAAGTTAAGCTTCATTTGCTCTCTAGTCGTTATTTAAGATGCTGAACCTGCTGATGATATAATGTGCTTGCGGACATTTCATTTGTGTGTGTATACGCACATAAGAAAGTGGTGTAAAGAGATTTGCAACAGTAATCTGAGGAGGAAATATGATTATTTGGAAAATTCCTGTCATGACTGCTTAAAGAAAAATGCCAGCAGGCATTTACCTCCTGCATAAACTTTAATATTGTTGACATTTTGGGCACACGCGCGTTGCGCACTATTTGCGTTATATGTAGGCCTATGGCTTATTGGTCTTTGTGTGTTGTTGCTGGTTTTGCGTTATATGTATATGGCATATTGGTCTTTGTGTGTTGTTGCTGGTAAACGTTGCAAATAGAGGGGCAGCACAATTGTTTTTCGCCTAGAGCGGCAGAAGTGCATTCGCCGGTCCTGGGGGTGAGTTTGCATTAAGCATTAAAGTTTGTCGTTTTGTTTTAATTCTAAGAACACGTACATGTTATCTCATGTTTAGTCTGTTTAGACCTTCCCATACCTACCTATTGTTATTAGCTAGCTCAGGAAAGAAAAAAAAGCTGTAAAGCACAGGGGGAGCTTTACAGGGGGTATGGCTTATCTAAATGAGATGTAAATGAGCCCTATTGTCACTCCCAGCAGGAGAGAGAGGTGAGAATGCACAATCTTTTGAGGCCGTTTTCACCCATTTTACCTTTTTTGAGTTCCTACCTTCAAATGGCCACAACTTCTCCAAATATTATCAGATTTCCACGTGTTACACATCGTTGGAAAGCTTGGAGACTACACTTTCAGAATCTATGAATAACTCAAAATGCCGAAGAACCGACTTGTGTCCCTAGTTTCCGTGATCGGTCACAAATGTTGGGAGAACACTAGGGGTAATTTGATAAAAATGCCCTGAAAGAAGCCATTTTTTCTGCCTAACAAAATTGATGTCTGTGAGTGTGCACACACCAATAACAAAGATTGTTTCAACAGGAAACGCCAGGGCATCGAAGGACACGGGAGAACAGTAGACAAAAGAAACTGCGTACTTTACTATCTGACAATAACCTCGAAATTTGTTTCTCTTTACAGAGAGCATGCAGGATTGGGAGACAGGGCAAAATGTGCCAATAAAATAATGGTTATGGATGAATTTGGCTAACTATCCTGGCCTGGGTTATTATTGTGGCAGAAAGGTGCTACACCTGCGCAGCGCATAACTTAAAATTTTCCTTTTACAGAATGTCAGGATGGATTGGATCAAACAGAACTAATTCTGTTCCAAATGTATAAATATTGTGTGGACATGAGCAAAGTGGGTTGAGTGTTTTTCAGGGTAAAAGGACCCCGAGTGCTATTAAGTGAGCAAGAAATTATCCGGAGATAATGTTTCAGGTTGTTGATTCCACAGGTCACACCAAAGGGGACGAGCTGCTAGACAAGCGGTCACTAACAAAATACTTAAGGTCTCCATTCACAGGTGACAGTTCACTCCAGTGGGGGTGCGGTCGTGATATAAGGGAAAACCTTATAAGGATCAGAAAATGGTTGGAGAGTGTGACACCTGGGTCCAAGCCTCTCACCTACACCAACAGGCCACAACCATCCCATAGTCCATGGGGCGAACGAGATGATCAACACGCCTGGAGGAGGATGTGAACCAACTAATGGTTTAAGAATGTGGTTTTGTGATTATTTTGAGGATTTGATTTGATTAAATCAAAATAGGGCTTAGTATTGATATACAGTAGATCAAAAGATTTGATTGGTTACTTATTCATTAGGAAATATTTAAGGAAAATGTTTTTGGGAAGAGAAGATCTATTAATTAATGTAAATTGTAGGGATAATTGTTGAAGCTTATTAAGTAGAACCACAGCATGTTTTGGATTAAAAGTTAAAGGTAAAAGAACACGGAACGTCCGTGGGGCGAACGAGATGATCAACACAACTGATGGTTTAAGTTTAACAGAAGAATCTGTTTTTGTGATGATTTTGTTTGATTGAATCAAACTAGGTATTGATTTGATTGTAAATGTAGAAAATATATTGATTGTGTCCGTAATGGAAATATTAGAGTTAATATTGAACAACTGCATTGGTTAGAAGAATGGATAAAATTATAAGACTTCTCTGGTTAGAGTTTGTTAAATATGGCATTAAATAGAGCTTACTAAATTGAATTAGAAGTGAACAAAATATGGTTAGGAAAACCGAGGTGAAATATGGAGATGGGCGTAGAATAATGGAAAAGGCTTAATGATAGGAGTTAGGATTGTTATTCTAATAATTTTGTTATTCATGGGGGAATACGATTACAGTGAGAGGTGAAACATGCTGTCTGTTCAATTGGTGAAAATGACAGTCTATCCCAAGGATGAACAAAATTATGTGACGATACAGGTAGCGGGAGCTACAGTGAGATATGTGTTAAATTTATGTTCTGTTTGTTTTTCTTCTATTTGTTTATTTTCTGAGAAAGATTAAGGGCAAAAGATTTAAAGAAGGTTACAAGCAGCGGTCATCCGTGTTACGAGATGGCGTACAAAGATAGGGTTTGAAACTGAGTGATTTTTATTATACTTTATCTGTTTGTTTCCTTACTATGTTATAACTACCTTTTTCCTTACTGGCGTGACTGAGGGTCTGTTTACAGGAGCGCAGGAACAGTGATTTCTCGCTTAGCCCGGCGTCGTAAAAATGTTTACTTGCTAGCTAAAATATTACGGGGCCTTTCCCCCACAAAAACAGCCTTATGCTTCTTCATTCTAAACTTTTCTTCACAGGTTCAAGGAGAGTGATAATTTATGCAAAAAATCAGAGATGAAGAGTATAAGTGTGATGATATGACTTAAAATTTGTTTTATTGTTTATTATTGTGATTATGGGTAATCAGAATGATAAAAAGTGAGGAGTTGTAGTGGCAATTTTAATGATATTCATTGATCTTTAGTAAAATATAGATGATTCAAAGAATGTCACATGTGTGTCTCTCACTTGTAGTGAGAGAAGATTCTGTTTATGTACCTGGGGAGGCAGAAGAGGGAGACACTCCAGAGAACAGACGAACAAGGACCTCTGACCTAGATGTCAGAAGGCCATTTTGGTGCAGGGGAGCTTAGTGGGCCAACTAGTGACGTCTATGGAAAACTACTGGGAGGAAGGCTCTGGGGGGAAGAAGGCCTTGAAACTAAGATAAAAGCTAGTTCAGTCTGTCTGGGGGTGTGTCACTCTTCTGCACAGGGTAACAACTGTGTATTAGACTGCTCCTATTCTTGCAAGAATAAATACTTCTATTTTATATAATTTGACTCTGAGTGTCTCTTACGCAGTGATGTTTGTTTGAGATGAATTTTTGCCACAACAAGCCATTGACTGAAATTTGGTGAGATAATGTAATAGTATTGGATGTCTGTTATGGCACGTTCATTTGTGGATGCAGTGAACATAGCCATAGTTACAGCACAGTAACGTTAACTACCCGCAAATTAAAACCCGCAAACGTTAGCCCAGTGCATAACAACAATCTTGATTGCTGAACAGAAATCGTGTCAGATGGAGTGTCAGTAGCCTGTAAGGTTGAGGATGGCCTTATGCATTACACTGCTCTATTCCAGTAAATAAATGTATATGTCTTGGCAATTAAATACTTTTAATACAATTAAATACTTTTCAATTAATATAGGCTATTTATCAGGCAGGAGCAGGGCCGTAGCTAGACAATCCGGGGCCCCCTGAAAAAATATTGATGTGGGCCCCCCCACCACCCTACACCAATATATTGTATGCATACTCATATATTGTTTGCGTACTGTACAATATATGAGCATGGAGGCCCACATGTAATTATAGGGTTTTCTTACAGAGTAACATAGCAGATAACAAATAAATGTAAATAAAGGTTTTTAATGACCATCAGCAAAAGCAAAATACACGAATATAACATTAAATATAAAAGCAAATAAATAGCAAACACTAAAACAAAATTTCCTTCAGTAATAAACATTGAAAGAAACTCCGAAAATTATACGATTCATTATTATATGTATATCGGTTTGCTTGATTTTTAACCTTTGATGACCTTACACGTCACTTCACCTAGGATAAACCAAAATCCCATTGTCTGACCTTTTTGTTGGCAAAGTCACTGATTATGTCCCTGAAGTCCAGCTGTCTGCTTAGCTGGCTTTCAATTGAAAGTCTGGCAAGGCTATTTAACCTCTCTTGAGTTTGGGTAGACCTGAGATAGTTTTTGACAAGTTTGAACTTGCTGAAAGCCCTTTCTGCCCCAGAAACAGAGACAGGTAGAGTGCAGAAGATGCGCACTGCAACGCACACTTCTCCAAAAATGCTCTGGAGCTGCATTCTGTAGACTGAATTCAGCAGGTCGAGAGGAGACTGACAGTCTGCAAACGTGGCATTATACACAGACTTAAGATGCCTCACTTCATTCTCAAAGCCTGCGGTAAGATCCTCTGTATATTTGCTCACTAATGAGTGGCAAGCTGGGTGAATCTGATCTTCTTCTAAGTCTTTTAACTTTAAGATTGCAGAAAACTCTTCATATATCTTTGCAGTGGTTTGGAAGCGGGTATCCAAGGCAGAGATTATATTATCCAATGCGACAAGGAACACATTGTTCCGAAACCAAATTTCTTCTGTCTCCGGTTGGTTTGCATCCTCTGAACTCTGACTCTCATCTGCAAACTTCTTTCTCCTTCTCTTGTGGCGGACTGGAAACCCCCTGGGCACATCCATAGCTTCTGCAATGAGGGAGGCTTCTGCCAAAAGATTATCCCACGAGTTTCGAAAAACTCCCATCTCTTCTTTCAGTGCCTGTATGTTGTCTATTTCAACTTCCATAGAAATTTTCCCTGATTGCAGAATTAGGTTTCGGTCTTCAATAGACTGCAGGATTTTCTTCCATACAGTGAGAAGAACCATGGCTTTGAAGGACATGAAGTACTGTTTTAGACCACTGGCCTCTGACCTAGCTTCATTTGTTAAACTGCACTTAGCACAGATGGTGTCCAGAGCTTCTATAACTGATGGCAAGTGGTTTGCAACAGGTTTAACTGCAGCTATGCGTGCACTCCACCTGGTCTCTGACAAGCGTTGAAGGGAGCAACCAGTCTGACTTTTAAGAATTGCCCACCGCTCTGGACTTGCACTGAAGAGATTGTATAAGCGGTTCAAACAGCCAAAAAATGTGGACACCTCAAGACATGACTCTGCTGCTTGTACACCAACAAGATTCAGAGAGTGTGTGGCACATGGGGAATATGTAGCAAGAGGGTTTATCTTCTTTATTTCACCCCTTTCACTTTGCCAGACATATTTGCCCCATTGTCAAATCCTTGTCCCCTGCAATCTGAAATATCAATGCAATGCTCCTCCAAAGTCTTCAATATCATTTCTGATATTTTGCGTCCAGTCTTTCCATTGAAAGCCTTGAAGTGTAAAAAACGCTCAATTATCTCCCACTGATCGTTCTCTTTCTTTGCTACATATCTTAACAGAATCACATTCTGCTCCATATGAGAAATGTCAGGAGTTGCATCACAGATCACAGAATAATAAATTGCATGCTCCCTTTCCTTCAATATTTATTTCAATACCTTTTCTCCACAGATCTCAATAAATTCATTTTGTGATTCTGGACTAAGGTAATGTGTCATTCTTGCACCTGTCTTCCTATCTGACACTTTTTGCAAATGCTCACTGAGCAGAGGATCATAACGAGCCAACAGCTCTAATGTGCCAAGGAAGTTACCATTGTGAACATCACCTAAATTGTCTGTGGTCCCTCTGAATGGCAAGTTTCTTGATGCCAAAAAAAGTGTGACATCTAATATTCTTTCAAGAATTGCTTTGTTTTTTTTCAACTTCCAGTTGCATTTGTTTTTGCAAGCTGCTATCTATTCCTTTTGCCTCTATCATAGAATATTTACAATTTTTCCATTTGAGGTAGCATGCTTTGTGTGCCTTACTTGCTTCATGGTCAGGGAATTTGTTGTACATTCTCCGCCATTTTAGATCTACTGTTTTGTACCCTTCTTTAGTGTTTAGCGCACTAGATGTTTTTCTGAGGTTATCCTGTGAAAAGAGCATGCATGGCACACAATACAATGAATCCATGCTTGGACTGTACGTCAACCAGTCTCTCTTCTGTTTTTCTCGCCCATTTGCTGACTTACTAAACTGGAGATACTCTGGAAATGTCTTGCCTTCTGAATCCTTGGGCATAATAGTTTTCAGGTCTGTCTGACTGGTAGTGGCTAGCTTTCTAACGATCACCTCACGCTCACGATCTGTTAACCTCTCTGGCCATAATCCTGGATCAGTTTTCAAAAAATCTCCTTCACTCTCTCCTTCATTTCTCTCTGCGCTTGATGTGTCCTGACTGGTGCTACTTTCAGCTTCTTCACTTTGACCTTCACTAACTGATGTTGGCCTACTGTCATGCATTTGCTGGGTTGAGGAACCTGTCTCTGTAGACAACAAATACCATAACTTAGATAGTCCAATTCAGTTCAGTTAAAATAGATGTGACTTGTAAATATATTAAATATAAATAATAAAGTGATTCCTGACAAGTTAATATACCCAATGAGTATCTTAAAATTCTATAAGATTACAACTAATAAAAATGAACAAAAAACTAAAAAAAAATTAAATAATAATAAAACAAATTAAAAAAAAGGAACAGAAAAATAATGTTTTTTTCCCAATCAGTCTGTTATAATTAATAATCAAAAAGTAAACATTTAGAAATTGACAAGAATGTAGTCAAATTTCTTATTATGTATTTTAATAAAGATAATATGGAACTGCTAATATAATATTAAAATAAAGCTCATACATTTCATTCAAGTGCAGTATGTTGTATTTCGTGTTTCTTGATGAAATACGTACATCATCAGCTGGCAGGTCATAGATATGCATAATGCAATGCTTCATGACTCGTGTACAATTTTGAACTATTTACAGTAAAAAATACAGGGATTTTGACCGCGTAATCATTCAGTCGATTGTTGTGCGCACTGCACACCGATAATGAAAAGTGACAGAACCCGGCAGGCTGTAGTGTAGACGGTAGTTTACTTATTCCCAGCGAAATAACAATACACTAACCTGTCTTAAAGAACGTCTTTATCGACTGGGATCCAACAACTCTCCTGGCCTCCCTGTCCGTCTTTTCATGGCGTTTCTGATAACCTGACTTATATTTTCGTTTTCCCGACAAATTTCAGTCAGTCAGTTCCACCAGTTTAACGTCTTCAGGCAATGCCGCCTCAACTCTGATTGGTTCTCTTCATGAGCTGGGGTGGGACTTACAATTTTATTGGGTCCATCTGATGTTTGTCACTGACTGAATAATTAATAAATAGATCGGAGTCATCGGACTAAACCATTTTAAGGGAGGTAAGAGAAGCAGATATTTGGAAAAATTAATTAACCAAATTGCATGTTTTTGTGGTTTTTATTTCAAATCTCAGGCATACAACTAATATAAATATTAAAAGTATTCATGCAACAGTGGCCTATAGTATAACTGCTGGCATTTGTGGGGCCCCCTGGGTAGCGGGGGCCCCTATAATTGTCACCACCTTTCACCCCACTAGCGACGGCCCTGGGCAGGAGCCTGTGCACTGTCAGTGTCAGAGTCTTCTGGGTTCAAATTGAATTACAGGTTGTTGTTGAATTATCTCATATTTTGTTCAAACCTTGTCTATATCAAGAATGTGTCCCAAAACCAACGCCTGTAAAATATTTCTGTTCAAATCCTGTCTTCATATTTTCAGCCCTTAAAATGTCTTCAGTTTTACAGCCTGAAAATAATATTATCTGGGAAGCAATATTTGGACATTAATATAATGAAAAGTATTATTCATAGGCATTACTTAGACAGTGATACATTTTGAAAAAGTAAAACTTGTGATTTGCCTAAATATCTGATCCTTCTGATCCTCCTTTTGCCTGTTTATAGCATTATCTCTTTTAATGTCATAAAAACACTAAATAATAAGTTTGATTATGTATTGGTATGTAATTTACAGTGGTGTAAGGTGCTGGAAAAGGCTTTAAAATGGACCTTGAAAGTGCTTGAAAAGCGCTTGAATTTGACCTTGGAAAAGGTGTACGAACCCTGCCCCATCTTACAAACTACCTGCGAGGCGAACTATTATGAGGAGAATACATGACCCGTTCTCAAAGACTTACTTTTAGTCATTATTTGGGTAGCACACATATTCTGAATGCCTTCGGCAGAATTCAAATGAGCCATTTTAATATAGATTAATTCCAAGATTACAGTGTAATTAATCTAGATTAAAAAATATAATCTATGCCCACCACTAAAAATAACGTTTAGTTTATTTCACGTGTCATGATGTCACACAATATTTGTTTCACGAGTTAATTTGTTTTAACTCGACACCGTGCCCCATTCACAAACATCTTGTGTACTCAACGCACCTGTGGAATGATGGTAAGTCTACTCCTGAGGTCATGAAGCCCCAGGGTGGAGATGTCAATACCGTCGATGATGATTCGACCTTCACTAGCTTCAATGATGCGAAACAAACAGTTCGTCAGACTGGATTTCCCTGCACCAGTTCGACCAACAATGCCGATCTGGGAAAGTAGGGAAACAGGAAAAAAATACTATGGTTACCAACATTCTTTAAAATATCTTCTTTTGTGTTTAACAGAAGAAAGAATATCATAGAGGTTTGGAACAACTTGAGGGTGAGTAAATTATGACAGAAACCTCTTTGCTTTTTTCACAAAGCATTATTTTGCTTCACTTCAGCTACGATAAAGAGACACCCTTTGGGGCTGGAGCAATGAAGGGAGGGGCGTGTTTGTTTAGGTTGATTTCAAAAATCAAAAGTGTTTCTCAGAAATCGCTTACTTCACCTTTAACTTTGCATTTGAGTCATCACTTCTTCCAAAAACCCAACTGTGTCAAACACAACCAAGGTAGATACAGAACTAGAGCCCTTTAAGTCTTGTATAATAATGGTCAGTGTATAATACCATTCATCACTCCACATTGGCATTTTTAATATAAAATATATTAAGAATCTGATGTGTCTCCTCACCTTCTCTGTGGTTTCAATGTCACATGTGATTCCATGGAGAATGAGTTCCAATTCAGGCCGGTATCGAACTTTGTAGTTTTCAAAGCGAATATTCCCGGCGGAGGGCCAGTCGTCAGGAGGACGATTACTGGTGATCCACGGAGCCTGGAGACACAAATATTGTAGTTGTAGTATGTCGTTTTTGGCCTGTCTATAGTTCATAATGTTTGGGAGATTAAAAAAAACAATATTAGGACATTAATCCACAAACTGACACAATGATTTAATTCTATACCTCATTTTTTATCTCTGTGTATTCGCTCACTCTTTCCACAGCGACGATGTTGGTCTCCAATTCTGATGTCAATCTCACAAGCCAGTTCAAAGTTTGCGTCACCTAATAAGAAGCAGTGTTACTTAATGACAATGTTGTTTGACTCACAAGCAGCTCAAAATCAAAGAAAAAAATTACATTTAAGGCGTATGAGATGGACAGTCCAACCAATCCACTATTCAAAGAGTCTCGAGAGATTACAGCAAATAACGCAGAGAAAAACACCACCAGATTCCCCAGAGACTCCAACCGCATGGCCAACCACCTGAAATCCAACAAGCAACATTAGATGCTTAAGGAGCAAACACAGATTTATCTCTTGACGAAAAGCTCAGTATATACTACCAATTCTGACCTATTAGAAACAATCGAAGGATAGACGCTTTTGAGATTCTGATCAATGGTGTCCTCATTTTGCTTTAGGAAACGCTGCTGATGCCCATACGCCCTTATCACAGAGAGGCCTGATACCGTTTCTCCAAAGTGAGAGTAAATGGGAGATCGAGACACAGAGTCCAGTCGTCTGAGTTGCCTGGATGTAGCAACATAGAACCTCTGAAATACAGGAAGCGGGTTTAGACAATTTTTTAAATTATTTTACTTATGTGAGAAAAACATGTTGCCAAGTTTTTAAAAACCCAGTGTACAGTTTATTTGTTTTAGCATTACTGTAAGCTGTCTTACCTGCACAAAGTAGTAGATAACAGCCATTGGTACAACAACTGCAGTGAAGATTGGAGTAGCCAGACAGATGACAAACAAGGTCCCTAGAACTCCGAGAAGACAGATAATCCAGGATCTGAAGGACATCGGGATCATCTCATCCACAGTAAAGATATCCTAAATATAAGCCAAATCGAAAAACGAAATTTCAGTTTAAAAAAAGGCAAAGTACAGCAATCATAGGGGGAAAAAGTCTATTTTTTTATATTTGGGTTTTTTATTAGATTTCGTAATTTTCATAGTCTTGGGATGCAATTACGTTCCAATTACATTGCTATATTTATATGAATCTGTAAAATACTTTTTGATCATAGAAAATGAAATTTACAACTTAAACTGTCCTAAATCTTGAATGCTTTGGAACACAGTTTGGTCTCTTTTTAAAGATGACACTTGTCAGATTATTGCTGAAGTAAAGTAAGTTCATTGTCATGAAAAATGCACAAAAATACTTTTTTAAATTTTATATTGTGGCGAGCGGGGCGTGGTTTAGCGACCGCTGCAACAGGAGAGAGAGCTGGGAGGCGAGCGGCACGTAAGTGGGTTAATTGAGGAATGATAAACACCTGATCTCGTTTGCAGTAATTGCCGTGGGGAGGAATAAAAGCCACCTCGAAGCGGGAAGCAGAGAGAGAGACTGCGGGCGAACGTGTTGTGTGTGTCAACTGCGTTGAATGAGAAACTGCTGAGCAGAGTATTTGAGTGAACTGAGAGCGTGGAGCGCAGACCATGAGGCGATACTGGAGTTGAGGAACGATCAAGAACGACGTTTCCATGCCCTCCTCCAGGCGCAACAAGAGGACCACAAGATGTTCCAGAGCTTGCTAAGCCGGGAGGTTCGGACAGCAGCCTCCCCCTCCAGCCCAGCCACCGGTCACTCACATGACCCTCAACCAGGCATGTGAGTGGCCCGAGTCCACCTGGCCAGTGCGCCTGATACCACTGCTTTCGGGGGAGGCTCAACTTCCGGTCCAGAACCTTCTGGCCTACGATCACCTCAAGAAGGCCATCCTCCAAAGGGTCGGCCTGAGCCCAGGGGAACATCGCCAGCGTTTTCGCTCAATCCGCATGGAGGAATGTGGCCGGCCCTTTGTGATGGCCCAGCAGCTCCGGGACGCCTGTCGTAAATGGCTATTGGCCGGGGAAAGCGACATCGAGGCTGTCATAGAGAAGGTGGTGCTGGAGCAGTTCATCTCGCGTCTACCCAAGAGAACTGCCCAGTGGGTCCAGTGCCACCGGCCGGCGTCGCTGGACCTGGCCATCCAACTGGCGGAGGACCAGATGGTGGCGTGCTCCGGGGTCGGCAAATCCCTGCCAGCTGTCTCTCTCTCTCTCCCTTCTGTTGATCCCCCTTCTTTCTCTCTCTCCAAACCTGTCCCTATGCCCAGGTCCCGCTCCAGCTTGCCACCACGAGCTCCACCCAAAGGCAGGACCGGACCAGGACAGGGCCCCGTGGCTGGCCCTGCAGCCCAGGACATCACCACAGCTCCCGCTTCCCCTTCCTCCTCACGGCAGTCCTTTGACCCACTTCCGGCCACTAGGGTGGCAGGGAGGCCTGGGCTGGGCTGTTGGCGTTGCAGGGACCCGGGTCACTTTGTGGACAGGTGTCCAGTGATGGAGGTGGGAATAGTGGTCTGGGTCCCGGACACCCCGCAGGCCGCCCCCGATCAAGCCGGGTTGTACCAAATACCGGTGAGTATAAAGGGGGGTATTTATCAGGCTCTGGTGGATTCAGGTTGTAACCAGACCTCCATCCACCAGAGCCTGATACAATCAGGGGCATTGGATAAGAACCGCACGGTTAAGGTGAGATGTGTACACGGGGATATAGTAGAATATCCTTTATGGGCCATATCTATTCTATTTCGGGGACAAAAGCATAGAGTGAAGGTGGCAGTTAGCCCGCACCTCAGACATCTGCTAATTTTGGGAACCAATTAGTCTGCCTTTAAGCAATTATTGGGGCATTTGTCAGCGGATGTCTCTTGGGGGAAAACAGCACCGGGAGGGCGAGTGAGCGCTCAGGTCGGGGAGACTGTTCCGGGACCCGTGGCCACTGTTTCAGGGGAACCGAGCACGCTCGAGAGGCTAAACCTCTCCAGCTGTGATGACTTTCCTCTGGAACAGTCCCACAATGAAACACTAAAACACGCGTTTGATCAGGTCTGCACTATCGACGGACAGCCTCTCCACCCTGAGCGAACTCTCGCCTATCCTCATTTTGCGCTAATAAATGATATGTTGTATCGAGTAACCCAAGACACTCAGACAAAAGAAAATACTACCCAGTTATTAGTACCAAAAAGCTGTTGGGAAATGTTTTTCCAGGCGGCTCATTGTAATTCTATGGCTGGACATTTAGGAGTGGGAGCCACATTAAATCGCCTATAGGCCCGATTCTTTTGGCCGGGCATTCACGGGAATGTACGCAGGTGGTGCGCGTCATGTCGTGAATGTCAGTTGGTTAATCCACTGGCCGCCCCAAAAGCGCCTTTGCGCCCCCTTCCATTAATGCAGGTCCCCTTCGAAGGAATTGGTATGGACCTCATCGGGCCATTAGAGCGTTCTGCACGGGGATATCGCTTTGCAGTAGTCGTAGTAGACTATTCAACACGATATCCCGAAGCAGTGGCGCTCCGCAACATCTCGGCTAAGAGTGTGGCGGACGCTCTGTTTCGTTTAATCTCCCGAGTGGGAATTCCGAAAGAAATTCTCACTGACCAAGGCACAGCGTTTATGTCATGTACATTACGCGAGCTATACGAATTATTGGGCATTAAATCGGTTCGTACTAGCGTCTATCACCCACAAACAGACGGTCTAGTCGAACGGTTTAATAGCACGTTGAAGACAATGATTCGTAAGTTTGTTCATGAAGACGCTAAAAATTAGGATAGATGGTTGGAACCCCTCTTGTTTGCTGTGCGTGAGGTCCCGCAAGCCGCCACGGGGTTTTCCCCTTTTGAGCTTCTCTACGGACGTCAGCCCCGTGGCATTTTAAACGTTCTAAGAGAAGCTTGGGAGGACGGACCCTCTCAGAGTAAAAACGAAATTCAGGATGTTCTGGACCTGCGAGCAAAACTCCATACACTGGGGCGGCTCTCTATGGAGAACTTGCTGCAGGCTCAGAACAAACAAATCCAGCAATACAACAGGGGAACTAAACTGCGTAAATTTACACCGGGAGAGAAAGTGCGTGTATTACTCCCAACGTCCAGCTCAAAATTATTAGCAAAGTGGCAAAGACCCTTTGAGGTCACATGGCAAATCGGAGATCTCAATTATGAAGTGATTCGGTCAGATAGGGACGGGGCACGTCAGGTATACCACCTCAGCCTCCTCAAAAAATGGAGTGAAGAGGAATCAGCAATGCTTGTGACGGTAGTGAGTGGAGAGGAGGATCTTGGGCCAGAGGTGAACCAAAAAGGACAATCTCTCGCCCTGGCCCCGGGAGGAGATCACCTCTCACCGTCACAGCTCGCTGATTTAGCTAAATTAAAGGCAGATTTTGCCGACGTGTTTTCGCCCCCTACCTGGTCAAACCAATTTGATTCAGCACCATATTGAGACAGAGCCGGGGGTGACAGTGCGCACCCGGCCATATTGCTTGCCTGAACACAAAAAAAAGGTCGTGGAGACAGAATTAGAAGCTATGCTAAATTTGGGAGTAATAGAGGAGTCATACAGCGACTGGGCGAGCCCGATAGTTTTAGTTCCTAAAACAGATGGCTCTGTGTGTTTCTGTGTTGACTACCGCAAGGTGAATGCTGTGTCAAAGTTTGACGCATATCCAATGCCTCGGATTGACGAGTTGCTAGATCGGCTCGGTGCGGCTCATTTTTATTCGACATTGGACTTAACTAAAGGATATTGGCAGATCCCCTTAACTCCAATGTCCAAAGAAAAAACAGCCTTCACCACGCCGTTTGGATTGCACCAATTTGTCACACTTCCTTTCGGGTTGTTCGGGGTGGGCGTTTAACAATGAAGTCTCACAGCCAATCAAAGCAGTGGGTGTTTACACTGAAGTCTCACAGCCAATCACAGCAGTGAGCGTGTACACTGAAGTCTCACAGCCAATCACAGCAGTGGGCGTTTACACTGAAGTCTCACAGCCAATCACAAAAGTGGGCGTTTACACTGAAGTCTCACAGCCAATCACAGCAGTGGGTGTTTACACTGAAGTCTCACAGCCAATCACAGCAGTGGGCGTTTACAATGAAATCTCACAGCCAATCACAGCAGTGGGCGTTTACACTGAAGTCTCACAGCCAATCACAGCAGCGGGTGTTTACACTGAAGTCTCACAGCCAATCACAGCAGTGGGCGTTTAGCCTAAAGTCTCACAGCCAATCACAGCAGTGGGCGTTTAAACTGAAGTCTCACAGCCAATCACAGCAGTGGGCGTTTAAACTGAAGTCTCACAGCCAATCAAAGCAGTGGGCGTTTACACTGAAGTCTCACAGCCAATCACAGCAGTGGGCGTTTACACTAAAGTCTCACAGCCAATCACAGCAGTGGGCGTTTACACTGAAGTCTCACAGCCAATCACAGCAGTGGGCGTTTACACTGAAGTCTCACAGCCAATCACAGCAGTGGGCATTTACACTGAAGTCTCACAGCCAATCACAGCCGTAGGTGTTTACACTGAAGTCTCACAGCCAATCACAGCAGTGGGCGTTTAGCCTGAAGTCTCACAAAGACAAGCCCCTTCAAACAGAGCATTCAAATCAGAGGCTAAAATCAGGCTTGGAAAAATGCCTTTTATTTTTAAATTATGACCATTTTTGATGTAAAAAACGTACTAACATTATAAGGGCGCTCCAGGAAACATGATAAAATGATAAAATAATCCAGTTCATGACCCCTTTAAGAACTAATCACTGAAAGGTTCTTTGTGGAACCAAAAATGCTTCTTCTTTGGCATCACTGTTTAAACCCTTTTGGAACCCTTATTTTGTATAGAATGTTAATGAGCTTGTCTCTGGCCTTCATACAGACCCACTAATTATAAAACTCAATGCAATTTGTAGATCTTTGTTTTGGCTTTAAAGCAAATATCAACAAAATTGTGTTCAGTGTAAAAAGTGGGCCCGTATATATACCTTAGCGAAACGATTGACTACTCGTCCTGAAGGTGTGGTATCAAAGAACACCATGGGTACTTTCAGAATATTAGACAGCAGATTTGTGTGTAGAGTCCTGGACGCACAAATGGATCCATCAACTAGGAGTATAGTGCCTACAAACACCAGAAATCCTGGCAGAGAAAAAAAGAACATCAGGTCATAAAGGCTCATTCACGTACTTCTTCCACCGTTTTTTTCTCTGGGAAACAAAAGACTTAAACTCTCCATGTCATCACTTGGAGCTAAAACTCTCCAAATTTCACAAGACCTATTTTCCTACATCAGATCACTCTCTATGGTCTAAACTGAGAATAGCTTTGATGATGATGCCAATGTGACTTGCCTTCACTTATCATGTTCTACACCATGGCTGTGACCAACAATTTTATTATTGTGGTTAAATGTGGGCAAAAGTGCTGGGGTTAGTTTTACCTACAGCCACCAAACTCTGTACACAAATTGTTCTCATCGAGCCAGACAACTTTTTAAATTACAATCATTTGCTCCGAGCAACAGGAAGTCAGCCATTTTGGATTTAATGTGAATTTTTTCGTTCATGGGGATTCATGCGATTCCCACACACATTGGAGATGCTAATTGCGAACAGATTTTTGATATCTCAAACATTGTTGTCAAAATGTAAACAGGAAAAAGTTTTTTCTAAGTTCATATCTGATTTAGATCAAACTGGGGATGTGTGTTTGGCCATAGAGGCTGATCACATGGATATGACTATTGTGGTCCATGCACCACATGCAACCACCATGCAAAGGTGCAAAGCTCATAGTCTTGTACAAAGGGATTCATTCTATCAAACAGAGAACCAGAGAACACTGATCTAGGCCAATCACAACGCACTAGGTCAGCTGGCCAATCAGAGCACTCTCTGCATTTCAGAAGGCGGGGCTTTGTAGAAATCAGACTGGGAATAGAGGTCTCCAATTATGTACAGTATGTAAAACAATTATGTGTTTTTTGCACAAAAACATGTTAACCTATTCTAGTACACCCAAAATAATGAACTAGCCTCTTTAAATCACAAAAATATGATGTCCTCGATTTCATTCTGTTTGTAAAAGTACTCTGCTCATACCTTGTGCAATTCCAAGGGCTCCAAAGACACCTATTCTCATGTCTCTAATATGATTCGGGTAGGTTGTGTTGAAATAATCTACGGCATCATTAGTCCAGTCACTGAGCCACACATTTTGACCAATGATGGCCACATTCTGGATGAAGTAGATGAGGAAACTCCAGGTGACGTAACACCATCCCATCGCCCTCAGATACTGAAGATACACTGAGAACTTCACCTGTACATGGATCAAATAATAATTTACACAATTACTGAGGGGATGACAAAAAAAAAATAGATGACAAAACATTGAGAATCAAAATAGGTATTAGTTCCTATTATGTACCCTTCCAGTCTCCATTGTCTCTTTCTCAATCAATCGCTGTCCTTTCTTATCGCCGGAGTCTTTTTTACTTTGAAGAGAGCTGTTCTTCCTTACTCTCACACTAAAGACAAAAAATATTAATATAAATCTTGGTGAATACAAAACTGCACTCTTGCAATGAAGTCTGTTATCGCATTTCAGTTGAATTTGTGAAGATCATGATGACTATAGAGTGCAATAGTGCGTTGGCAAAGACTTGCAATCTATGCTTGCTCAAGTGGGGCAACATTCAGTTTATCTGTGTAAAATATGTAAAATAGTGCATGTCTGGAATAAAATCTTTTGTTGTTCTGACATGTTTCTCATTTAGTCATTTAGCAGACGCTTTTATCCAAAGCGACTTACATTTGAGTATTAAACCAAGCGAGTCATCGTGGAGAGGCAAAAACAACGTGAGAAGTGCTCAGAATACAAAGTTCAAACATTGCTCGGAGTAGCATAAACCAGACAAGTGAAGATTTCAAGAAAAAGTTTTTTTTTTTTTTCTATGTTAAGTGCTCACGGAAGAGATGAGTTTTCAGTTGTCTTTTGAATACTGTCAGGGATTCTGCATTCCGGACGAGGGTGGGCAGATCATTCCACCAGCATGGAACCGTGAATGAGAAAGTTCTGGAGAGTGATTCTGTGCCTCGCTGTGATGGTACCACGAGCCGTCGCTCACTGACCGATTGTAGGCTTCTGGTAGGGATGTAGACCCGTAGGAGCGAGTGGTCAATCTGTAAGCAAGTGTCAGCGCCTTGAACTTGATGCGAGCAGCGAGTGGTAGCCAATGCAGGGAGATGAACAGAGGAGTGACGTGGGCCCTTTTGGGCTAGTTAAAGACTAGACGAGCAGCAGCATTCTGGATCATTTGTAAGGGTTTAGTTGCACATGATGGAAGTCCAGCTAGAAGAGCATTGCAGTAATCAAGCCTAGAAATAACCAGGGCAAGAAGTTGTGTTGCATGCTCAGTTAGGAAAGGCCTGATCTTCCTGATGTTGTGCATTGCAAACCTGCATGATCGAGCTGTCTTTGTAATGTGGTCTGGGAAGGTTAGCTGGTCATCAAAGATTACTCCAAGATTTCTGACCAACCTTGATGGAGTGATTGAGGAAGAATCTAGCTGGATACTGAAGTCGTGCTGTAGAGACGGATTGGCAGGGAGGATGAGAAGCTCAGTCTTTGCCAGGTTGAGCTGCAGGTGATGTTCCTTCATCCATGCCGAGATGTCCGCCAGACAGCTTGAGATTCGTGCTGCTACTGTGGGATCATCTGGTTGAAATGAGAGGTAGAGCTGGGTGTCATCAGCATAGCAATGGTAAGAGAAACCATGTGCCTGTATGATGGGTTCCCGTGATGTGTTGTAAATGGAGATGAGGAGAGGTCCAAGCACTGAACCCTGGGGAACCCCTGTGGTCAGTTAATGTGCTTTGGATACCTTACCTCTCCATGCGACCCTGAAGGACCTACCTGTGAGATAGCACTCAAACCAGTGGAGGGAAATTCCTGTGATGCCCAGTGATGAGAGGGTGGACAGAAGGATCTGATGATTCACAGTGTTGAAGGCAGCAGACAGGTCTAGGAGAATGAGAACTGATGATTTGGAGGCAGCTTTGCGATCTGCAGGGCTTCTGTGACTGACAGTAATGCGGTCAGTCACAGAGGAGAGAGGAGAGAGTTGAATGTCTTGAAAAGTGTTCGTGTGTTAGGGGCGGTGTTGATCTTGTTGTGGAAATATGAAGATTTTGCGGCGTGAACATCAGCAGGAAAGGAAGAGAGCAGAGATTGATACATACTCAGGTCAGATGTATCTTTAGATTTGCGCCATTTCCTCTCCATTGCCCTGAGTTTGGTCCGGTGTTCACGAAGAACCTCAGATAACCAGGGGTTAGAGGAAATAGCGCGTGCTGGCCTGGAGGAGAGAGGGCAGATAATGTCTAAAGAAGAAGTTAAAGTGGAGCATAAAGTGTCCGTTGCGGTATTCACATCCAAAGATGAGAATTGTGAGGGTGAGGGAAGAGAAGATGACACAGCAGAGGAAAGACGGGAGGGAGAAAGTGAGCGCAGGTTTCGTCTGAAAGTAACTGGTAGGGGAGTTGGTGGAGTGTGGATAGTGAGTTGTAGATTGAAAGTAATGAGGAAATGATCTGAAACGTGGAGAGGACGACAGTCATGCAGTTGCGTGTGTAAACCAGGTCCAGTTGGTTGCCTGACTTGTGAGTACCTGTGGTGATGAGCCGTTTGAGATCAAATGAGGCTAGGAGAGAGATAAAATCTGTAGCATACGGCTTCTCTAGATGAATGTTGAAATCGCCAAAGACTACAAGTGGAGTGCCTGGGGGGCGATAAATGACTACAATCTGGATCTTAATGGGAGTGGTAAGTGTAATAGCATGATATTCAAATGAGTTGTTATTGCATAGAGAAGAGAGAGTTGAGTATTTCCAGTTGTTAGAAATGAGAATACCAGTGCCCCTCCCCGACTGGCGTGGGGTGTGAGAGAAAGATAAGTTGTTAGAGAGAGCAGCAGGGGTTGCTGAGTCTTCTGGACGGATCCAAGTCTCAGTCAAGCCCAGGATATTAAGAGTTGAAAGAGATGCAAAGGCAGGAATGAAGTCAGCTTTATTGACTGCTGATTGACAATTCTATAGACCCATAGAAAGAGAGAGAGGTGTGTATGTGGATGAGAGAACGGGACGCAGATTAGCAGTATTGCGCTGCCTTATGTGCGTGACGAGTGCACGTTGTAGAGAGACAACAGGAATGTATTGAAAGCACATGTTGATTAAGGGAAATAGGATACAAGTAGGAAAGGAAAGGAAGAAAAAGATACTTATTCTCGATGGTGTGTTTGGTTTACCTTCCGTTCCGTTGAGAGTGACGGAGGCTGTTTTCTCTCCTCAGTGTGTTTGAGACGATGTCCTCTGGAGAACCGTCGGCCTGAGGCTCCAAACCCTCCGGCAGGGTGTCGATCTCTTCATAGTCGGACCCCTGAGCTGCTGCTGTTTGACCACACAATTACAATCAATCACATCGTTTATGTGCATAAAGAATTGTGCATGTGTTTTGATGCAAGTAGTGCAAAAACATACTGCATTTCAAGTGTACTTGTTTCTAAGTAATGCTTTAGAGATTACTTATTGTTCATGCATCCCAAATCTATGAACATAGACAACCTTTCAAAAATATATATTTTTAAAGAATTTAATACTTTTATTTTGCAAGGATGCATTAAATTGATCAAATATCTGGCAGTAAATACATTTATAATGTTACAAAAGATTATATTTCAAATAAATAATTTTCTCTCAATTTTCTATTCATCAAAGAATCCTGAAAAATAAGATGTGTCACGGTTTCCACAAAAATATGAAGCAGCACAACTGTGTTCAACATTGAAAATTCAGCCTTGGTGAGCAGAAGAGACTTCTTTCAAAAGCATTTAAAAATCATAATTCTTCCAAAATTTTGAATGTTAGTGCACGCTATTGGATATTAAAACTCTGGTCTTCTGTTTCCAGTGAATTTCCATAGTGTTGTAAGTCCGTCTAATTTGATCCAATGGCGGCATTCAAATTAGCGGTGAAGGTCTCACGCGCGTTCCGTCTCTTCCAATGGCAAAGGGATTTTTAATTAAATGCAATACACTTTATCTTATGTATTAACTCGTTTCATCTGACTCCATAAAATGAAAAAGTTTTTCAATGATATCTGAGCATCATTAAATATACGTTAATGTTTGACTATTCCTTTTAACTCCAATGGAAATGAAGTCAAAATCTGTTAGAATAATCAAATATAACAATTTATGTCAGGTAAAAGTATTATGCCAATTTCATAATCAGTTCAAAGATCATCAATACAGAACATCAAATGCTTTAGGATAAGAGAAATAGATGCAAACCCAACATTTAAGAACTACATGAGCTAATCCTCACGGTCTATCTGAAATACAGAAAGAGCCCTGAGCTCTCGTTGCATTATCCTTATATAGCCAGACCTTATTTGATATGTAAAACTAGAGTTTAGTGGAAATTTACTGTATTCCCCCACCATTACTGGGGGTAGAAGTTTGACCATCTGCTAAGAACAGTGGAAATTAGCATTCATGAATTTACACCTTTGGGAGTGCCTAGAGACCACATTCTTTTGTGTGCCAGTTATTCCTAAACTCTTAAAAACCTTATTTCCTTTTGTTTTACTTATTTGGAATGAGACATCTGAACCAGCCACCCTGATACCTTTAAAATGATACTAAACACAATAATCATTCACATTAAACCATATATATATTCTTATGTGAGTTTTAGCTGTTACTGGGTGAGAGAATGAAATTTAAATCAGGTGAGACTGCGTGAGGGGGAGGTCGAATGTTAATTTTTTAGCAAGTTCCTTTGTTTCAATAGACCATGTAGTCAGGACAATTCCTCCAACCAGTTTTACAGTCTTACAGTGTGGATCCCTGCATGCTTTTTGGCTAATATTGAAGAAATGGAGTAGAAAATTTCCACACTGCTTTATCTGCTCCCATTAAACTTTAATATATTGCAACACTCGGCCACACGTGGTCTTCAGTTTGACTAATACTGTCCATAACCCGTCACATTGGATAAAGGATTATATACACTGCTCAAAAAAGTTACACTTGGGTTCTGTATAGAACCCTCGGGTTCTTGACTCAATTTTAAAGAACACTTTATGACAAAAAGGTTCCAATATCTGTATATAATATAATATCTGTATCTCCAATAATTTAGGACAATATCTGAAGCTCAGCAGAAAATGCAAATGTTCGATGGTAGACAAACCTTTATTGCCATTAGCTTTGCTTTCCTCTTTGCTGTAAGTTTCCATGAATTCATTGAAAGTGCCTTTACTGGCTCGAAGAGCGTCGTATGATCCCACCTCGGACACAACCCCATTCACCAACACCACAATCTCATCTACAAACGGCAAGAAGCTAATCCCGTGTGTCACCAGGATACGAGTCTACAAGAAAAGAGAAGGGGAAAAAAATATGAAATTTAAGTCAAGCAGAAAATGTGCTTTTGACATGTATAATAATATAGTGTGTATGCTAGCTATTTGTCAACGTTCCCATTAAGTTATTTCAGAATGTTTTTTTAACACTCAAAATGTTTCCCTTGGTTAAATGAACGTTGAGGGAACATTCCGTTTCATCATTCTTCAAACATTTTGTGAATGTTACTTTTGAATGTTCTCTGAAATCTCTGAAACAAGTAGTAACATATAAAATTTTTTACAATGTTTCTGAAATAAAACGTTATAAATAACTTTTTGTGTTAATGTTTGAGACCAGATAACTTTGAACAAAAGTTTGTTACGGTTGTGACGTAATGCAGCTATGTTGTTTCTGCTGTTGTTGCTGCGGTCTCCTTCTCCTTTAGGATTGGTCCTGGATCTAATGCAACGCTATGGGTGGTTGGATCAGAGAAGAGGCCTGGACTATAAATTCCCCGGAATTCCTGTAGAGGGTGCTCTCTGCCTCTTTGATTGCCCCGGTGTTGTACTGTGTGTTTGTTAGCCGGTGAAAATGAAGCCCAATCGTGTGATTTATGTGCTCTTAGCTTGTGTTAGCAGAGTATTGTGTAACTACTTTGATACTGTGTGATTTGTACCCAGCACGCCAGTGCCCGTGATCGTATCTGTATGTTTCTGATTAATTTGAGAAGCCGTAGGGGGTGAGTGCCTTGTTTTCTTTGTAGGCCGAAAGGCCGTTATTTTTCTCCTGGTTATTGTGCTAGTTAATGAGATAGGGTATTTCATTGTATGTTTTGTTTCTTTTATTTGATTCACAGGAAAGGTAGTTTTCGTAGGAAAGTTAGTTCTGTTTGGTTTATTGTTTTGGCATTAGCTCAC
The DNA here is from genome assembly GCF_029890125.1 of Rhinichthys klamathensis goyatoka. Classification (NCBI taxonomy): domain Eukaryota; kingdom Metazoa; phylum Chordata; class Actinopteri; order Cypriniformes; family Leuciscidae; genus Rhinichthys; species Rhinichthys klamathensis. Next base: position 618,477 of record NW_026606817.1, on the reverse strand, counting down.
CCCTGAAGATCTTGCTTCTACTTTTCCCCTGTTTGTTTGATTCTTTGATTCTGTATTTTCAAGATATTGTTTTATGAATGTCAACACAATGCGGCCCTGAAAACAACTCAGAGGGCAAGAAAATAGCAATAAACTCAAGCTAACTAAAGGAATTGGTTTTGTTGTTTATGTTACACCCTGACCTAGACCAGGGATCGTAACAAGTTCTAATAAAGGATTAGGTCTCTTCAGAATTAAAATTTCCTGATAATTTACACATACCCACATCATCCAAGATGTTCATGTCTTTCTTTCATACTTTTTGGTCTAATAAGTATATATTATATATTTTTTATAAAATGTCCACTGGTTTGTCTAGATCAGACTCTTATTCCTCGGCTGGATCGTGTCGGGACTTTGAAGCTGCACTGAAACTCACATCTGGACCTTCAACCCGTTGGACCCCATTGAAGTCACTATATGGAGAAAATCCTGGAGTGTTTTCCTCAAAAACCTTAATTTCTTGACATGAACATCTTGGATGACATGCGGGAGAGTAAATTATCAAGAAATATTAATTCTGAAGTAAACTAATCATTTAATGTTATTGGAAGAACGTTTGTTCATAATTTTCTCAGAACTAAAGTTCTAGCCAAAAAAAAATCCGACAGAAAATAAAAACAGTGAAATTAGCCTATAATTTGTAAGCTTTTTAGCATTAGCTAAAAGGATTAGCATTGACTTTGACATTAGTCTCCTACCTTATTTCTGAGCAGTCCTTTGGGTCCGATCACCCGTTCAAACAGATGTTTTCCCACATGTGAGTCGACAGCAGACAGCGGGTCATCCAGAAGGAACACGTCAGCGGAGCTGTAAACCGCCCGGGCCAAACTCACCCGCTGTTTCTGTCCGCCGCTCAGATTGATGCCCTGCGGCACAGCAGATCAAACATCACACATTCAAAGTCAATGTTTCCCAACCCCGTTCCCGTTCCACACATGTGTGAACTCTTCCTGGGCGAGAGAATAAGCCGTGGAAATGCCTAAATACAGTGAATATGCACTATTGCAGTTGCATTGTCAGGACCCACAGCCAGTGGTGTAAAGTATTGGAGTGGTGTTATTGGTAACTGTATTTAAAGTCCCCCTGTGGTGGAAATCCAGCTTTTAATATTGTTTATATGTCTATCGCCGCGTTTCCACCACAGGAAGTAGGGACTTTGGGCTGGTACTCGGTGTGTTTCCACCGCAGGGTCTACATGAAGTTCTGGGTAAATAGTTCCATCTCAGAAAGTCCCTGTTTGCGAGGTAGTACTTTATCAAAGTTCAGGAACTTTCAGAGGGGGGACTTGGGCACTGAACATCCTGATTGGTCGAGTGGTTGACTCCACGCAGCATTTTATTTCAACCACCCTCTGTTCTGGTGCGTGCAATAAAAGTTGTTTGCTATTCGAATCAACAATGGAGTTTAAAAAATTCGGCCGATGGACGACAAGGTTCAGGCTCTATTAAGCTTAAATTCAGAGGATGAAATCCAGCGGGAACTGTAAAGTAGTGCGCGTCAGCGTACTAATTTGCCTAATCTTCACAATACATTAGACCGCGGTGGAAACGCAGACAGCAACAGGTCTGGGGGAAAAGAAGTCCCTGGGACAAATTGTTCTGGGTAATTTAGTTGGAAACGCAACTAAAGTGGTGTTTTTAATATGCTTTAAGACAAACCATGTGTAAATTATTAAGTCAACACCATTGCTGAGAATTTTCTCCTTAAAACTGTAGTGAACCAAAGACAGTGTCATGGGGTGGTGATGGCGCAGTGGATAAGACACATGCCTTTGGTGTGAGAGACCCGGGTTCGAATCCACTGTGAGACACCAATGTGTCCCTGAGCAAGACACTTAACCCCTAGTTGCTCCAGAGCGTGCGACCTCTGACATATATAGCAATTGTAAGTCGCTTTGGATAAAAGCGTTAGCTAAATGTAAATGTCATGATTCTGCCTTCATGTGCTCATATTCTCTAGTATTGTGGCAGGATCATGACAGACCCATGTTTTATGTACAATCGCATGGTCTGTTGTTTGGGCCATGTGCTTGTGTTGTCTCATCTTGTAACCCCGCCCCCTTGTTATCCTTGTTTAGTCATGATTGCCTTGTAGCGTCACCTGTTCCCCTCGTTAGTTTCTTGGTATGTAATCCCCTTGTGTTTGCTGTCTTGTGTCGGTTCATTGCCTAATTTATGCTGAATGTTGTTGAATCTGTCTATGTTGCTATACCTTGCCATTTCTTACCTGTGAGTACTTAGTGTAGAGTCTTGTCTTTGTGAACGTTTATTTGAAGAATTGTTAGTTTATTGTACAGTCACTGTCTAGACTAGTCTGCCATCCATTCCTTGTCCTAGTTGTGTTTTGCCCCCTCGTGGGTTTTGTTTTCCTGTTTTGTTCCAATAAACCCCCTGTTTGTTGCACTCTGTCTGTTTTGGGTTCATCTCCTTTCATCCACGTAACAGAATGAACCGACCACAACAGAACCCTGCAGACAGTATTCCTGACGATCTTGTACATTGGTGGCAGGAGGCGATTTCCGATTCCAGGAATGGAAAGCTTCCGTTTCCTTCCCAGGGTGAGTGGACCTTGAGACAATATGCCTGGGTCGCGGAGGAGAGGCGGTTCTTCTTGCCTGAGATTCTAGTAAATCGCTACCTCATCGCGGGCCTAAATGTTCTGCCTCCCCTGGCTGAACGGGAGAGTCTGGTTCGCCGCCCGTTCCCGGATATGGTGGCCTGCTTGTCGAGGAAGGATTCGCAGGCTCCCACTATATCGTCTTCACCCGGCACGCTGCCAGTGATCCTGGAGGGTCGCGTATTAGCGGTGGTCACGAAAGAGAACCAGGCTCACCTCGTTTCGACTCCAGAGGCGTCTTCCACACCCGCTGACCTCCGTGGTAAACGACGGGTTTCTTGGGATTCCCCCTCGGAGTCATCGTCATCTGAGCTCACCCAACCAGAAGTGGTCTTCCCTGTTCCCGTTTCGTCTTCCGTTGAGCCCGGCCAGCCGATTGCGAGCCCTGCTGTGACCATTGCCCCGCGGCCAAAGAAAAAGAGGAGAAAGAAGGGAGCTTCCTGTTCCCCATCGCCGTCTTCTCCTGAGTCTGCTGCCGCGAGTGCTGTTAATGAAGCTGCAACAGTATGTGCTGTTCCTGTATCTGCAGCCGCCACCGCTGTTCCGGAAGCTGCAGCTCTAGGCGCTGTTCCGAAGTCTGCAGCTGTGACCACTTTTTTTGAGGCGGCATCTGTGAGCGCTTGTCCTGTATCTGCTGCTGGAAGCGCCATTCCTGAGCCCGCGGTTGAGAGGGTGAGGTCTGATCCAGTGAAGCCAGGGTCTGAACAGCCCAAGCCTCCAGTGAAGCATGCCGGTGAACACCCCAAGCCTCCAGTGAAGCCTGCCGTGAGAGCCGCGGCCGATCGAGCGGCTGATGCAGTTTTGCAGTCTGTTTCGTCTCAACATGAAATGCCTGTCATCATAGCTGCCAGGACCCTGTCTGATTATTTGTTGTGTCTAGCCAAGATCCTCGAAGTCCCTGTCCGTCCTGTCTTGCCCTCAGTCCCCGCACCTGCCGCCGAGAGCGCTTCACCCGAGCCTGCCGCCGAGAGCGCTGCACCCGAGCCTGCCGCCGAGAATGCCGCACCCATGCCTGCCGCTGAGGGTGCAGTTTCAGAGCCTATGGCGGTCACCGAATCGGAGTTCTGGAGCGTTGATTCTGGGTCTACCTCTGGGAGCTCTGTTCCTGTTCCCGCCCCCCTACCGCCTGATAATCCCCTTGTCTCCGTTCCACTACCTGCTGCTGCAGTCCCCGCTGTCTCCGGTCATCCGTTTGTTTCCCCTGTCTCTTCTGTCATGTCTCATCCCTGGACTGTTTCCCCATTCGTCCCTGTCGCCACTAGCCCCCGGACTGTTCCCCCCGTCACCACGAAACCCTGGACTGTTTTGCCCAAGTCTCGTCCTCGTGTGTCTCCCAAGCCAGCTCGGATTCTTCGTTCCCCGCCCTCATCCCGTGGACCTAAGATTCCCAGCACACCCATCCACCCTGGACCACCCCCCATGAACTTTGTTATTCCTCCACCTCCCCTGCCATGTTTGATGTTTTTATTGTTCCATCCAACCCTGTTATTGTTTATTCATGTATGCCGTTATTAGTGTTTTCCATGTTTTGTTGGTTTTTGTCTGTCTCGTTCCATCTTGTCTTGTGCTCAGTGTCCCTATGAGCGTCTGGAAGCCGCTCCTTAAGCGGGGGGTTCTGTCATGATTCCTGCCATGTCCTCGTATTCTCTAGTATTGTGGCAGGATCATGACAGACCCATGTTTTATGTACAAGCGCATGGTCTGTTGTTTGGGGCATGTGCTTGTGTTGTCTCGTCTTGTAACCCCGCGCCCTTGTTATCCTTGTTTAGTCATGATTGCCTTGTAGCGTCACCTGTTCCCCTCGTTAGTTTCTTGGTATTTAATCCCCTTGTGTTTGCTGTCTTGTGTCGATTCATTGCCTAATTTATGCTGAATGTTGTCGAATCTATGTTGCTATACCTTGCCATTTCTTACCCGTGAGTACTTAGTGTAGAGTCTTGTCTTTGTGAACGTTTATTTGAAGAATTGTAAGTTTATTGTACAGTCACTGTCTAGTCTAGTCTGCCATCCATTCCTTGTCCTAGTCGTGTTTTGCCCCCTCGTGGGTTTTGTTCCAATAAACCCCCTGTTCGTTGCACTCTGTCTGTTTTGGGTTCATCTCCTTTCATCCACGTAACAGACAGTCTCTGTTGATTTGGCTTTCCATATAAATGAGTGATTTCTCCTGAAATCACCATGAATTGAACGACAACCTTCAAAATTTGTAAATACCATAAGGAGTCTTTTGTCAATCTACAGTCTAATATAAAGTTCAATGCAAATGACATTCATCATAATAGCTGTACTTGACTACTTAGATCAATCTTCAGAAACAGGTGCAGCCCAGCAAACATATAACGTTCTCCCAATGTTCCCATATGGTTCCCGTTTGGTTATTTTTTGGGGGAACCAAATAAGAACATTCTGGGAAATGTTCTCTCTTGGTTCTTATTGTAAAAAAAAGTTAACATTCCCAGAACATTCACAGACTTACACAGAACATTCCCTGCCGGTTTTATTTTTATAACCTTATAATCATGCCTACATCCACCACTGAATATGCCAACTGTGACTTTGGGCCCTATTTGAAGGATCTAAGTTCATGGTCTAAAGTGCACGTAGCTCGGTCCGAATCCACTTTTGCTAGTTTAACGTCAGGAAAAAATGGTCGGCACGCAGCGCATGGTCTAAAAGTGTTATTCCTATTCTCTTAATGAGTAATGGGTGAGTTTTGGGCTTTATGAATGAAATGAAAAGAAAACTGCGTCAGGCTGAAAGTGAAACTAGCAAAATACACTTGCGTCGCACCTGGCGCTGCATTGCACCGGGTGTATGATACGGCCCTAAATGTTTGCCAGTCTCAGTTTTCTGATATGTAAAGACTCAAGGACTGACGGGGGGGAAGCAGTGCTCTTCACCTTCTCTCCGATCTCGGTCTGATCTCTCCCGGGCAGCAGGTCCAGGTCAGGCCCGAGAGCACAGGCCTCCACCGTGGACCGGTACCGTTCTTCATCCAGCTCAGAGCCAAAGAGGACGTTATCCTTCAGTGAGGCGTTCTGGATCCAGGCCTGCTGAGGGACATACGCCACCGACCCCTGAGACACACACACACAAAACTAATGTCAAGTGGCAGAGAAACACACACCACTAACGTCCAGTCGGCAGAGAAGAGTTACAGTAATCTTTCGTAATAAGATGCGTTTGATTACGTTTATATTAATGTGTCCCTTGAGGCAGTGCAGTTCTCCCAGCAGAGCCGATATCAGTGAAGTCTTCCCCGATCCCACAGCTCCCACCACTGCCACCAGACGACCCGGGGTAATGTCCAGAGACACACTGAACAACACACACATCCGTTAAGATTCAGAGTGAAAACCGCTAGACAGAACACACACTCACACACACACACACGCACACACACACACACACACACAAACACGCAAACACGCAAACACATTTTAACTATTTATGTAAGTCCACTTAAAAGAAATGATTTACAGCGACATAATTACTATAGATGCATTCAAATGCATGTACATAATCATGGCCGAGTGGCATACAACGGATTTTCACAATATTAAGCATCACTCAGTTGTTATGGATACAAGTAGCATCGCCAGATATGACGGCTGCCTATAATAGCAGACAGAGCGCAGTACTTTGCTAACCCTTTAGCCCTCTTTTTGGGCATCCCAAGTTGTTGAAGCCCTCTTACAAACAGCCTATGTGTGTGTCCTAAGCTGCCAAATATGAACACAAGTAGTCGGCACTGATAACCTAATTCTGAGATAATGTTTAGGAGCGGTTGATATTTAATAATCTTAGTCATAAAGGCTTCTTCCATACTAGAATCAAAGGTACATGAAATCCACCACAACAACTACAGTTGGTCCAAAACGCAGCCGCTCGAGTTCTTACCAGAACCAGGAAGTATGACCATATTAGCCCGGTTCTGTCAACACTGCATTGGCTGCCTATTAAACATCGTATAAATTTTTAAATATTGCTGATTACTTACAAAGCACTAAATGGTTTAGCTCCGCAGTACTTGAGCGAGCTCTTAAAGCATTATAGTCCTTCACGTCTATTGCGATCTCAAAATTCCGGCCAGTTGATAATACCTAGAATATCAAAATCGACTGCTGGCGGGAGATCCTTTTCCTATTTAGCACCAAAACTCTGGAATAGTCTTCCTAACATTGTCCTGGAAGCAGACACAGTCTGTCAGTTCAAAGCTAGACTAAAACACATATCCGTAACCTGGCATACACATAGAACACTATACATTCCTATTATTCAAATCAGTTAAATGATTATTAGGCTGCATAAATTAGGTCAGCCGGAACCGGGAACACTTCCTATAACACCTGATGTACTCGCTACATCATAAGAAGAATGGCATCTACACTAATGTTAGTCTTTCTGTTTATTCCGAGGTTAACTGTAATCAGCCGGATCCAGGCCGTATCCAGATCAGATGGAGGACCTGCACCTAGACACGACCACAAGTCACGATGTAATCAGCCGGATCCGGGCCGTATCCAGACCAGATGGATGACCTGCACCTAGACATGACCACAAAGTGTCAGCAGAGACTGTGTAAACTAGATTCTCCCTGTGAAGGCCTCATCGACACGACAGCCATCGGCACTGATCATTAACAAACTCATCTCCATACCGGTGTAATGACTCCGGTCTTCAACCAGAGCGAACAGGATAATATTCTGAATGTTCCAATCCAATCTTCTTCCTTAACTTCTGACCTAACAATAGTGCCTGAATCATAATAATACACTTTTTTTTTCTCCATTCTGTCACTGATGGAGTTTTGGTTCCTCGCAACTGTCGCCTTTTTTCGCCTTTGTCCCCATTGTCTTTTGGCTTGTTTTGTTGGGGACATTTAATTTAATATTCAACAATATTATTGATCTGCCTGCATTGACACCATTATATGAGAACTAAACTGAGCTGGACGATAACACACACACACATACATGCAAATACATACACACATGTAACCACACGCATACACATACTCATGCAAACACACACACACACACACACACACACACACACACACACATACACACGCACACACACAGACACACACCAGAGTAATCCTAAATCACAATTGAATCATCATTGCAGTTTTATACTGTAATAGTGTAAAGATATAGTGAGTGAAAGGGCAAAACTCACTGTTTCAGCACTGGTTCTGTTTCTCTTTCCCAGGCAAACGTGCCGTCAGTCATGTTCACCGCAGCTTCTATTGTTCACATCAGCACAAAAACATTATCTATACATCAGTCAGGAAGCATTTTTTCTGAATTTATTAGTTGGATCACAGATAACAAAAATATGTTCTAATCATGTTCTGATAACTGTCACAGTGTCTGGTTTGTGTTCCCTGCGTTTTCACTAGAGGTTTCTTTCCCTGATCGTCACCTTCTCTCGTGAACTACATTTCCCATCATCCTGTTCTGTCACTCATCTCTGATCATCGCACGCAGCTGTTTACACAGTCACGCTCCCCATTAATACATTCTTTGGGGGGGGACAGTAGGCCCTCGCCGTGGGTGCCCAAGGGCCCATGGTCACCCGAGGGATCTTCTCCACCGTGGTCGCCCAGGTTCCTTGCTCTGCCGGCGCCACCCAAGCGGCTCGCCCTGACGGCGCAACCCAGACGTCTTGCCTTGCCAGCGCCGCCCAAGCACGTCACATTTGCGGAGCCGGTGTCTGTTCCGGTGTCTGTTCCTGAGCCTGCGCCGGTGTCTGTTCCTGAGCCTGAGCCTGAGCCTGAGCCGGTGCCTGATCCTGTGTCTGTGCCGGTGTCTGTTCCTGTGTCTGTTCCTGGGCCTGTGCCGGTGTCTGTTCCTGAGCCTGTGCCGGTGTCTGTTCCTGAGCCTGTGCCGGTGTCTGTTCCTGAGCCTGAGCCGGTGTCTGTTCCTGAGCCTGAGCCGGTGTCTGTTCCTGAGCCTGTGCCGGTGTCTGTTCCTGAGCCTGTGCCGGTGTCTGTTCCTGAGCCTGAGCCGGTGTCTGTTCCTGAGCCTGAGCCGGTGTCTGTTCCTGAGCCTGTGCCGGTGTCTGTTCCTGAGCCTGTGCCGGTGTCTGTTCCTGAGCCTGTGCCGGTGTCTGTTCCTGAGCCTGTGCCGGTGTCTGTTCCTGAGCCGGTGTCTGTTCCTGTTCCACCGCCCTGGCCGCCCGAAGGTTCTTCACCGCCCTGGCCGCCCTGTTCCCCTTCATGGACCTGGCCCCCCATCCCTCCCCCTGGTCCTCCACCGTTCCACCTCCCTCCTGGACTCTTGTTTTGTTTTTAGTGGTGTCTTGGAGCATCTGGTAGCCGCTACATAGAGGGGCTGTTATGTCACAGTGTCTGGTTTGTGTTCCGTGGGTTTTCACTAGAGGTTTCTTTCCCTGATCGTCACCTTCTATCATGAACTACATTTCCCAGCATCCTGTTCTGTCACTCATCTCTGATCATCGCACGCAGCTGTTTCCACTCACCCTGTTAGTATCTGTGTATTTATACCCTGTCTGTTCAGTCATTGTCACGGAGTCCTTGTTTTATGTCACCACACTTCCAGAGTCTGCATCTGCCCGGTTCTTGTCTGTGTCTTGTATTTTGGATTGCCTTGTTGGATCTATCGTTTCTCGTGTGTGTATCGTGACAATAACATTCTCATTAAGTTATGAAAACATTATTTCTGAATGTTCTCTGAACTTTCAAAATGTACAGTTTAAAAAAAAAATTAAAAATGTTTTTTCTTGGTTATACAAACATTAAGGAAACAATCTTCAAACATCATGTAAATGTTACTTTTTAATGTTAACTTTTTAAACGTTACTTTTTAATGTCTTTTTAAGTGGTAGCATTAAAAACATGTTAGACGAACTTCCATAAACGCTCCATTAACGATGTATGAATAATGTTTTTGTGCTAATGATCTGAGAACATTATTAAAAACCAGACAACTTTAAAAAACGATCTATTAACGTTCCTGGAAGAATGTTTGTTCATGATTTGAGAGAATGTCAGACAAAGTTCTGAGAACCTGACTCTTGTTTGTCTAAAGTTCTTTTTTAAATGTTACTACTCATTTTAGAACGTTCAGAAAACATTTAAAAGTAGCATTCCCATAATGTTTGAAGAATGATCCAATGGAATGTTCCCCAAAAGTCCCCCTGTGGTGAAAATCCAGCTTTTAATGTTGTTTATATGTCTATGTGGTGTTTTTAATATGCTTTAAGACAAACCATGTGTCGTTCATAAGTCGACAGCATTGCTGAGTATTTTCTCCTTAAATCTGCAGTGAACCAAAGACAGTCTCAAAAACACGGTTTGAAATCGCTGGTGTTTCTGACGTCACAAACTACCCTGTAACCAATCAGATCAACGTGTGATCGTCAACGAGTGGATCTCTGAGGGAGTGAGTGAGTGACTGGAGGCGGGGCTCATTAGCAAATTCATAGAACCGCTAATACTAAATGAGGCAAGGGTGTCAAGTTACATTCAAGATATTTTAAGACATGAAGACATTTTTTCAAGGGAATTTTTTTAAATATGTCATTTTGGTGATTAAAGATGAGTTTTAAGGGCTGAAATTATTGACTACAGGGGACTTTAACTTTGGCATAATTAAGAAAAAAAATTAGAGAACATTCAGAAATAACATTTTCATAACCATGTGAACGTTAGCAAAACATTCTTAGAATGTAATATGCTGGCAGGGAACTTGGACTTGAACTATTCCAGAACATATTATTACTGCATTAATGAGTCAGCTTTTCTAAAACCATCAGAAATCAGTTTGTCTAAGAATACTAAAAAGAGTTCTTGACTCACTGTTGCTGTCGTCATGCTTTATTACCGTCATGTCCAGATCACTGCCACTCAGAAACTTCTCAAGTCTTTTTTTAGATACAGCGGCCTGAAAAAGTATAGAGTTAGATTTCAAAGTCGAAGATTTTGAAAAGATTTCAAACCTCAAAGGTCAAAAATACTTTTATAACTGCAAACAAAGCTTATTGAAAGGTAGCAATAAAATGCTTCGGTAACACTTTACAATAAGGTTCATTAGCTAACATTAATTAATGTATTAACTAACACAAACTAACAATGAGCATAACATTTGTTATTTTATTAATCTTTGTTAATTTTATTGTAAAGTGTTACCAATGCTTCCGTATAGATAACAATATAAATATACATACACTGTAAAAATTATATGATCAATAAATAATGACAACATATATTTTTACATTGTTTTAACTCATCAAATGTTATACAAGATTAAACTAATTTTTTTAAGTCAGTCTAATGTATTTTAAGTTGAAATTACTTAAACATTCAAGTTGATTGTACTTAAAAATTTACGGCAGCAGCTTTTTACTGTAAAAAGTGTTCAGTTTACTTTAAAAAAAATTAGTAAACACGTTGCCTTAAATTATTAAGTAGATAAGCTTAATGCTTAATTGAAAAATTAAGTTATGTGAACTTGACAATTCCACATTACTTAATTTTTTTGATTAAGCATGAAGTTATTTACTTAATAATTTTAAGGCAACGTGTTTACTAAAAAATGTTAAGCTAAGACAACTGATCACGTGCAGTACCTGTCACGAACACACACACGAAAAGACAGATCCAGTTGCAGTATGTTTATTAGGGTAATCCATACTCACAATCCAGTCCAAGCAAGGTTCAAAATCCAAAAAGGCAGTCCAAAACATAAAACATAAAACACAAACAAGCCTCAGGCAAAGGCAGGGCACAGAAGTGTGAGGACAGAAAACAACGACTTTATGACAAACACTAAAACAGACAGGTATATATACACACAGAACTAACAAGGTGATGGGAAACAGCTGAGTGCAATGAACTGATGAGTGACAGACAGAATGCTGGGAAATGAAGTCAAACGTGAAAGACACCGTGAGAACGAGGACCTCTAGTGACAACCCAGGGAACACAAACCAGACACTGTGACATAACCCCCCCCCCCCCCCCCCCCCCTCTACGGAGCGGTTACCAGACGCTCCAAGACCCACAAAAAACAAACAAAACAAAAGTCCAGGGGGGAGGTGGAACGGTGGAGGATCAGGGGGAGGGATGGGGGGCCAGGTCCATGGAAGGGAACAGAAACAGGGGGTGATGGTTTAGCCGGCGGCCAGGGCGAAACAGAAAGTCCATCAGGTGGCCAGGGCGAAGCAGACAGTTCATCGGGCGACCAGGGCGAAACAAAGTCCATCGGGCGGCCAGGGCGAAGCAGACGACCCATCGAGCGGCCATGGCTCAGGCACAGGAACAGGCACCGGCTCAGGCACAGGAACAGGCACCGGCTCAGGCACAGGAACAGCAGACACCGGCTCAGGCACAGGAACAGGCACCGGCTCAGGTACAGGAACAGACACCGGCTCAGGAACAGCAGACACCGGCTCAGGAACAGCAGACACCGGCTCAGGAACAGCAGACACCGGCTCAGGAATAGCAGACACCGGCTCAGGAACAGCAGACACCGGCTCAGGAACAGCAGACACCGGCTCAGGAACAGCAGACACCGGCTCAGGAACAGCAGACACCGGCTCAGGAACAGCAGACACCGGCTCAGGAACAGCAGACACCGGCTCAGGAACAGCAGACACCGGCTCAGGAACAGCAGACACCGGCTCAGGAACAGCAGACACCGGCTCAGGAACAGCAGACACCGGCTCAGGAACAGCAGACACCGGCTCAGGAACAGCAGACACCGGCTCAGGAACAGCAGACACCGGCTCAGGAACAGCAGACACCGGCTCAGGAACAGCAGACACCGGCTCAGGAACAGCAGACACCGGCTCAGGAACAACAGACACCGGCTCAGGAACAACAGACACCGGCTCAGGAACAGCAGACACCGGCTCAGGAACAACAGACACCGGCTCAGGAACAACAGACACCGGCTCAGGAACAGCAGACACCGGCTCAGGAACAACAGACACCGGCTCAGGAACAACAGACACCGGCTCAGGAACAGCAGACACCGGCTCAGGAACAACAGACACCGGCTCAGGAACAACAGACACCGGCTCAGGAACAGCAGACACCGGCTCAGGAACAGCAGACACCGGCTCAGGAACAACAGACACCGGCTCAGGAACAGCAGACACCGGCTCAGGAACAGCAGACACCAGCTCAGGAACAACAGACACCGGCTCAGGAACAACAGACACCGGCTCAGGAACAGCAGACACAGGCTCGGGAACAGGAACAGACAGGCCATCTTGTCTGGGGACACTGGCTCTGCCTCAGGAACAGACACTGGCTCCGGCTCAGGAATAGACACTGGCTCTGCCTCAGGAACAGACACCGGCTCCGGCTCAGGAACAGACACCGGCTCGGCGGCGGCCATCTTGTCCGGAGACACAGCCTCGGCGGCGGCCGGCAGGGGGATGGCCTCCCGGACGACAGCGGGCTGTTCGGGGACGACCTCCGGGACGATAGTCCGGCAGAACGAGACTCTGGCCTGGCGGCCTGGGGAATTGATACCCGCTGAGACCCGTGAAATTCCCAGGCTATCGGCTGTTCGGACAGATGACAGCGGCTGATCGGCCAGCTTGGACACCAGTCCACTCCACCCTCGGACGTGTCCAAAGGAGGCAGCTGTGCTGGCTGATGGTGCGGTCTGCGGAGGGTCTCGCTTTGCAGGCGACGGAGACACTGGCTCGACGGTGGCCATCCTCTCCAGAGACACAGGTGCAGGGTCCGCCCTCCCGTCAGGAAACGCCGATGTGGACTCAGTCATCCTGTCAGAAAAAACAAACCCGTCTGACGTAATCCTCCGGCTACGTCTCTGCAGATAATTAGTGAACTCCCAGAAAGTCCAGAGTCTCCAGCCCCATCATCTCACATCGAGGTAATGGGTTATCAAGGCAATTATTAAAAAGGTCTTTTAGTGCCACCTCATTGTAACCCATACCTCTTGAGAGAGTCCAAAAGAATTGAGCTAGTCCACCCACCGACTGTCCCTGTTGGCGTAAAGCAATTAAATTACTGAGTCGTCCCCTCCTCTCTTCCTTGGTGGTAGGGGGACGGATTCGGAAACCCGTACTGCTGGATCCTTGCATGACGGAGTCGTTCTGTCCCGAACACACACAGGAAAAGACAGATCCAGTTGCAGTATGTTTATTAGGGTAATCCGTACTCACAATCCAGTCCAGGCAAGGTTCAAAATCCAAAAAGGCAGTCCAAAACATAAAACACAAACAAGCCTCAGGCAAAGGCAGGGCACAGAAGTGTGAGGACATAAAACAACGACTCCGTGACAAACACTTCTTCTTCTTCTTCTCTAGGATTAATGGCGGGTCGCAACCAGCTTTGTTCAGGTGCATACCACCACCTACTGTACCGGAGTGTGTAATTTCAAGGTTTTAGTACTTGGTATTTAATTCATCATATTTGCTACACTTCATGATGACATGCTCGACATTTTCAGGTACATTACAAACCTCACATTTATCAGACAGACATTTTGCCATTAAAAACAGCGTTGATTTTAACCCAGTATGCCCAAACCTTAATCTTGAAAATAACACTTCATCTCTTCTACATTTATCTTTGAAACCCTTCACCTTAATTGATTTTTGAATGCTGTAATAATGTCTCCCTTTAGTGCCTGTGTCCCACTTCTTCTGCCATACATCACTCACTGCTTTCCTAATTAATGATTTGGCCTCTCCTTTTCCAAACGGAACTTTCATTATTTCATCATCTTTTAATTTCAACGCTGACTTTGCAATCTCATCTGCTTTCTCATTTCCCTCAACACCAACATGTCCAGGCACCCAAACAAATTGCACATCAATTCCAACTCTTTGTATTCTCAGCATTATTGTACATATTTCCATCAATAAATCATCTCTTAATGTATTTTTGGAATTCAAACTATGTAGGACGGCAGTGGAGTCTGAACAAATGACAACTCTCTCCGGTCTCACCTCTTCTGTCCATTGTAACCCTAAAATAATTGCAACCATTTCTGCTGTATATACAGATAATTTATCATTAATTCTTTTACATATAACTACATCAAACTCAGGTATATATACTCCTGATCCTACATGTTCAGTCTCTGGATCTTTTGATCCGTCAGTAAATATTAACATATAATTATAATAATTTATCTTCACATAATCTCGAACCAAATATACAATATTATCTACATTACTTTCACTCCATTCTTTCTTCTTCTCAATAAGGTTCAAGTCCACTTTGAGCACAGGATAAATCCACGGAGGAACATTACCCCATACAGTAGTTGGGCCATATTCTATGCTATTTAATCCATATTCTTCTGCTACTACATTAATATTCCAGCCAAATCCTTTACCTTTCATTTGTCGTGTATATTCCCAACAGTCACACAGAACCTTTGTTGTAGGTTGTTCCTCTCCAGATCCTTTAAACTTTATCCAATATGCTAAAGACAACTTAGAACGTCTTAAATATAACGGCAGTTCATCCGCTTCCACCAGCAGTGCATTAGTAGGGGTTGTTTTCACTGAGTCTTAGAGCTCTGAACTGTATTCTGTCTAGTTTTACTAAAATACTCTTGGCTGCTGCTCCATATACCATGCATCCATAATCAATACACGATCTTATTAATGCCCTATAAATATCTAGTAATGATTGTTTATCTGCTCCCCATTGATAACCAGAAACTGATCTCATGATATTCAGTATCTTTTTACATTTTGTTTCAACCTGTTTAACATGATTCCTCCATACACATTTCTCATCAAACCACAATCCTAGATACTTGAACTCTTTCACTCTTTCCATATTTTGTCCATATAATTTAATCTGTACATTATTAATCCTTCTCTTTCTTGTAAAGAACATATAGCATGACTTTTCTACTGACATCTTAAAACCCCAATTATATGACCATCTTTCCACTTTTAATATAGCACTCTGAATACTATTAATCACATGTTTGATGTTTTTCCCTCTTTTCCATATAGCCCCATCATCTGCATAAAGTGATGACCCAATATCTTTACCAACATTTATAAAAATATCATTTATCATGATGTTAAACAGAATAGGGCTTATAGCGCTCCCTTGAGGAATACCATTTACAATATCGAAATACTCCGACACAGCGTCTCCAACCTTTACACGGAATTTTCGGTTAGTCATGAAGTCTAAAACCCAGTTGTATAGCCTTCCGCCAATACCCATTTCATACATTTTAATCAATAGTCCTTCTCTCCACATTGAATCATAAGCTTTTTCAATATCAAAATATACTATGACCTCTTTCATACTTATCGCCTTTTCTGCCTCATTGCTAACTTTTACCAAAGCGTCTATCGTAGATCTTCCTTTACGAAATCCACTTTGGTATTTGTTTAGCAATCCTCTTTGCTCTAAATAATATGACAATCTGCAGACAATTATCTTTTCCATCCATTTACACAAGTGTGATGTTAAAGCTATAGGTCTATAGTTTCCTGCATTAGTTGTATCTTTCCCAGGTTTACCAAACGGAAGTATCAATGCACTTTTCCAACTATCAGGCATTACACATTCTCTCCATATCTTATTAAAGAGTTTTAGTATAATTTCCAAAGCTTCTATTGGTAATTGTCTAAACATAGCATAGCATAGTTGATCTTGTCCTGGAGCTGTATATCCACTTCCCTCAAGTCCCATTTTTAACTCATGTAAAGAAAAGTCCATGTCAAGTGCAGATTCATCACTATCTTTTTTCTTAGTTACATGACTATTTATTCTTAAAATATCATTTTTTCGTTGTTTATGTATTTCATCTAAATGATTCCCACTATGTACACTTGCAAACTTCTTACCTATTAGCTCAGCTTTCTCCTTGTTTGTAGTTGCCAGATGCTCTCCATCCACTAGCACTGGGATTTTAACAGATTTCCTTTTCCCACTCATCTTTTTGATCATTGCCCAAATGTCACCCAATTTAACTTCTCTACCAATGGAGGAGCAGAATTGCCTCCATGCATTCTTCTAGGATGACTTAATTATTTTCCGTGCCATAGCTCTCTTTCTTTGATAGTCGATCAGATTATCTTGACTCAAATTCTTTTTAAAATTCTGAAATTCTGAATGAGTTCTGAAGTTTTTTATAGCATTTTTACATTCATCATTCCACCATGGAACTATTTTCTTTTTCTCATTCACTGTACTCTTAGGAATGCAGGTTGTTGCAGCACTAATAATCATGGAAGTCACTGCTACTGCGCAACTATTTATATCGCCCTCCATCGATATTTTGTCCGAATACTCAATACAAAGTTCTCTGAATTTTTCCCAGTTAGCTTTAGGAAAGCACCATCTCTCTATTACATAACCCTCCTGCACATACATATCAAAGTTCATAGAACATAATATTGGAAAGTGATCACTCCCTATGTTGGTATCATTTTTTACATGCCATTCACATAAATTACTCATATTTACAGAGACTAAAGTAAGGTCTATACAAGAAACTGTATTTCTTGTAACATTAACCCTAGTACCTCTTCCATCATTAAGGCAAGAAAGTGATCTCTCCTCAATTAGTTCTTCAACTACTTCTCCATTAGTGTCTGTATGGTCACTTCCCCACAGAGTATTGTGAGCATTAAAGTCTCCACACCATATTTCTCTTCTATCAACACTTTCTGAGATCTCATGAAATGTTTGCATTGATCATTTTTTGCACGGATTATAAAAGTTGACTACTTTGATGTTTCTTCTGGGACTACACATTTCTATTACAACACATTCATACTCATTTGGGACATTTACCCTTCTATATGCTAAAGTATCTTTAATAAATGTTATACATCCTCCACCTTGTTTTCCAATTCTGTCACATCTAATCGAGCTGTATCCTGATATAACAAATTCCAATTGAGGTTTTAGCCAAGTTTCTTGTATACACATAACATCTGGTCTAACTTCCAGATCATCTACAACCTTCTTGAACTCTTGTCCATTTGCAATTGAACTTCTGGCATTCCAGTGGAGGATATAAAATACCATAATAATGCTAATCACCTTGAGACACTCCATCATAATTATTCGGGTTCAACATGTCATGAATCAGTTCAGCTGTAACTTCCGTAATCCCCAGTATCTCTATGGCTGCCTCTACTATTGTCTTGATTCTATCACTTTTTTTCTTTTGCTGAATTGCCACATTTACAGTCTTACAGATGAAAGCAACAAAATTGGTTTTACCCACAATCAGCGTATCTTCATTAATATCCTTTATCCATGGATTTATTTCTGTTTGCCTCTTACTTGATGCTGGAGATGAAATCTCAATTATTCGTCTGTTCTCAGATTATTTTGCTCTATTTACTACTTGTGTACCACTAGTTTTGTTTATTTCACTTTCCTTCACTTTTTTTGCTGCATCAGCATACGATACCTGATTAGTTACTTTGTGTTTCTGTACCTCTCTAGCTTGCCTTTGAACAGGGCATCCTCCAAAAGCAGCGCTATGTTCACCGCCGCAATTACAGCATTTTATTTTTGTATCCTGACCACATTTCCCATTTTCATGTTCACCTCCACATCTAGCACATCTTTGTTTTCCTTTACCTGACCCGCAGTGTGTCCCATTCTTTGACACTTGAAACATCGGAGTGGTGCTGGGATAAACTCTCTTACATCATAACTCAGATATCCCAATCTTACTCTCTTTGGCATAACTTTTCCACACTCAAGAACTACTGATAGGCTATCAGTTTTCACCCCTTTTCTTTGTGTTTGCAGTCTTGTGGCTTTCACCACTTTTCCTCCTTTTACTTCCTGAATTATCTCCTCCATTGTCATTGTCAAAGGAACATCATAAATAACACCTCTAAGCTTTGCTCCATTCCCAGGGATATGAGCACTGATCCTCCTATTACTCAAATATTTGGCAAACTTGATCTTACCCATTTCTTTCTCAATTGCTTTTGTTAGTTTTAGTGGATGAAAATGCCCCCCTTCTTTTTCGAATGTTATCATCACTTTCCATTCAGTTTGTTCATCCTCCTTTCTCAATTTATCATAGCAGGCTTCACTTTTTTGGACATGTCGCCCACTTCCACATCATAGGTTGAACTTCCAGTACTATCGCACCTCCCTTTCCTCTTTTTATTTACATCCTGCCATGACATACTATCACTATCACCATCCGTACTTTTACCCATGATAATTACATTCACGGTACAGTTGTTGCTAACTTGCCCATACTAACGGTCGTTCTCAATAGCACGCTCAAATCCTCGTCAGGTCCCGTGACAAACACTAAAACAGACAGGTATATATACACACAGAACTAACAAGGTGATGGGAAACAGCTGAGTGCAATGAACTGATGAGTGACAGACAGAATGCTGGGAAATGAAGTCAAACGTGAAAGACACCGTGAGAACGAGGACCTCTAGTGACAACCCAGGGAACACAAACCAGACACTGTGACAGTACCTGAACCATGGAAGAGATCAGCTGTGGGAGCATGGCGAGTGGGAAGCGCAGTATATTGAAGAGTGAGATCGAGGTGAAAGCTTTCTCTGCATCCAAGATGTTATCCGGACTCACAGACACGAACACAGCGAAGGTGGCGAGAGAAACCTGAAGATGACCCCACATGACCTCAGTGTCAGGGGGTGCTCGCTTTCTGACATTCATTCATTCAGGATTTCAAAAGATTTTTAACTTTGCTGTCAATCCACTGTTGACTGAGGGGTAACACTTTATAACACTGTTCCTTCATTAATGAATAACAACACAGGAACAAATGAGTAACGCAATATTAACACTCTAGTAACTGCTATAAACTAACAAGAATCCCTGATTAATGAATTAGTAAGTAATAGCGCTAAGTTAAATGTAGTAGTTCACTATTAGCTAATCAATAACTACTTTTTTTACACACTATTAATGACTCAAGTGTGTTACGTCCAAGGACGTATTCATTTTTATTTATTATTATGATAATTATTTGCTGCTGATCTTCTTTGATTTATTTTATTTCTGAAAGTGGGCGTGGTTGTGTGCCCTGTGTTTTTGTTTGCTTGCTGTCTCTCTCTTTTTCTCTCTCTACTCACTCTCAGGCCTAATCATCGGCACCTGTAACTCGTTGGTGAGTGTGCCTGAGCCGGAGAGTATAAGGGTGCAGTCCAGTGTTTGCAGAGTGAGACGCATTTCTCCCCTGCTCCAGATTGAATGCTGTTCTGATACATGTTTACTTGCTGACAATCAGAGACAGTAATTGTAAGTTAGCGGTGGCTAACTGAGCTTAGCAGTGGCTGTTCAGTGATCTTGTTCTCACTACAACTAAAAGTTAAGCTGAAGGGTGTGGTTTTAGTGACCTGTTTAGTAGCTACTGTTGTGAGGGAAGCTGTGGGGGTGAGTGCCTTTTTCTTTTAATACTGTTTTTCCCTGTTTTTTGTACAGCAAGGGAGTTGAGGGAAGTTTTTGTGTTGCTTGTTTCTTTTTGTTTAACCTTTCCTAGGTTAGTTAGGACTCTTCCCAAAATTAGTTAGTTGGCTGTTTTGTTTGTTATTTTAGGCCTTGCTCTCCCCTGAGCCATTGCTCCCTAGTAATCTATGTTCTGTCTTTTTCTTTTGGTATCTTGTAAATAAAATACTTTCTCTGATATTTATATATATTTTTTTTCTGGTGTTGTCTTCACTCTGGGGTAGAGGATTGAAGTGTGCTCTCGCCGTTCTTTTCTTTGTTACCTCCCCTCCCGACCACTAGACGGTTAGGGGAACGTAACAAGTGTTACTACATCCTTCTAAAGGAGCTACTAATAATTTGGATCAGTATCTAAAGTGAAAAACAAGATAACTAATAACTAACTAATATTGACTCATTGTAAGCTTTTGAGATTTTTGTAAGATTTTGAATAGTAATTCCTTCTGATGGATTTAGTAACACTTCAGTCATTACTAGTTTGTTCCCACGATCTTCACTTCAGAATAATGATCCAAATAATGAGTAGTTCCTTTAGAAAGATGTAGTAACACTTAAGTCACTACTAATGGGCTACCATTACCTTATAGTATACATTATGCATTATTAATATTAATTATGAACCTGTATATAGTAATTCTTAGTCTTTAGTGAGGTAGGAAAAATAGTAGTTATTGATTAGCTAATAGTGAACTACAACATTCATCTGAACGCTATTACTTACTAATTCATTCATCAGAGTTTCTTGTTAGTTAATAGCAGTTACTAGAGTGTTAATAGTGCGTTAACAGTATTATAAAGTGTTACCGACTGAGGGGTGCCTTGAAATAGAAAATCATACTGTATATAAAACATTATTATACTCACAAGAGCTGGAGCGCATGAAAATATGAATGTGGAGACAGAAGAGAGGTAGGCAAACTTCCTCATCACCTTCAGCTCCTTCTCTCGAATCCCCTGAACCTGAGACTCAAAAGAGGATTCCCAGGCGTAATACTTGAGGATCTGCCACACAGATGACAAAGAAATGAGAAGATACACGTCAAAACAACATATTTTCATGTGTCCTGTATGATAGAGGAGTGTAGGAAACCACTTACTTTGATCCCATTCAATATGTCATTCACAATTTTTAAGCGTGAGTCTTTAAATTTCATGATTTCCACCTGAAAAGAAGCATGTGGCGTTTAGTGGATAATGATGCAGTACATTATATTTCTATTGTGTTTTCAGTAACACTTTCTATAAATGTCACTGTAACTATAATATAATAGCATTATAACAATGCAGGCTGCATCTTTACAATACATTCATGGAACCGTACGACTGACTAATTAATACTTATAAATCAGTGTATAATGGATTATGAGCATGTGCATTGAAAAAGCAAATGCATGACTTAGAAGTAATTATAAAAAATATATATAAATGTAACTATAACTGTTCTTATAATGCAGTATAGGTCTTATTGAGTCTTTATAAATATATTTATAATATGGTAATACTTATAAATAACTATAAATGGAGCTATAATTCATTATAAGCATGGGCTATATAGAAAGTGTTACTGTGTTTTCTTTTGTCTTTCATAACATAAGAGTGATGGTTTATGAAGCGTGATCACCTGGAAGGCCCCGGATTTGGTGGCCAGCCAGCCGTTAATGGGAACCATCAGCACCATCACCAACAAGCCCGCTAACACCGACGGGCCCAGCTCGATCCAGAGGAAGGCGATGGACAGGGCGATCTGCAGCGGACACGACCACAGCAGATGAATGAAGTTTGTGACGTCGTTGAACCTTTGAGCATCCGCTGACATCAGGTTCACGATCTCCCCAGCGGTCGACTCTTTCCTAGAGTCGTTAGACACAACTAATGCCTGAGGGGAATCACAAAATCATCCACTGGTTATGATGCAACTAAATGATTAGACTGCTAAAATGCCAACACATTCTCATCCTTTGGTGTCATATAGGTGACGCCATATGACATTTCGTCGAAATCTTACGCACATGGCATCCTTTAGCGTCAATATAACACGCACTGTTATGGGTAGGTTTAGGTCTGGGGTAGGGTACGGTTATGACGCCTTGGGTTCTGTGTCTCATATTGATGCTAAAGGATGCCATTTGCGTAAGATTTCAACGAAATGTCCAAAGGGTCACATGTATGATGCCTTGGGATGAGAACGGGCTGAAAATGCCCCTTGTATGCTATTCTAATGTTGTTTCAGAGTCTCCTACAACAAGTTTACATTCATCTAATGTCAAAAACACTTGAATTTTCTTATAATGTCCATTTTGCATCAGCTCTTTTCTCTCAGTGTCTGAAACAGTTCGTTCGAAGATTCAGTCTCTAAGAGCTCTGAGAGCTGCTCTGCTGTGATTGGTCAGAAAGCAAACACTCATTATCATATCTGAATCTCAGCTCTTGACACACAGTGATACGAACAGTAACTATGGTGTGGGTTTTACCGTATCAATCTCATCAAAGTGGAAAACAGCGTCTTCTCAACACGAACAACACAAACCAAACTCTTCCAGTCTCAGACAAACTACAGTGTTTGAGGGCGGAGCAAAGAGACGCTGTTCAGCCAATCAGGACCAGAGGCTGGCATTATGCAAATTAGTTACAAACCTACATTGTTATATTATGGAAGTGAGACTGAATTACTGACGACTTGTTTAAGAGACAAAAACTCCATTTATCTGCATTTTTAACTTTAAAACTTTGCAGATCTTTTACACTAAAAAACATCTGCTATATTAACACTACATGAAAGAGAATATCAGAAAAAGCACAGTAGTGGCACTTTAAAATAACACCTGATATCTAAAACCACAAATACAGAATATTGCAAAGAAGATTATAAACTGGTGCGAAACAGAGATCTAACAGCGTACCTTCTTGTAAACAGCGGCCATGATGGCTGTGCGTACTTTCATGCCCAGGATAAAGCATCGCTGGAAATACTGTTGCAGAATAACGGACTGTACAAGCGCCACGAGCAGAAGCAGCACGGCGTACAGGTATCCGGTCCACGCGTGGCTCGATCTGTCCTGAACGAAGGCTATCATTAACCTGTGATAAAACACATCATATTTCTCCACCAGATTCAGAAAGAATTAATAACTGGTAAAAACTGCCCAGCTAACAAAAATATGTTATAAGAACGTTTTGCTAATGTTCCCATTAAGTTATAAAAACTTTGTTCTCTGATCATTAAAAATGTCTAGTTTTTTAAATGTTTTTCTTGCTTAGGCGAATGTTAAGGAACATTTCATTGAATCATTCTTCAAACATTATTGGAATGTCACTTTTAAATGTTCTCTGAACGTTCTGAAACAAGCAGTTACATTTTTAAAAATGTTAGACGAACCCCCAACTAAACTTTTCAGAAAGAAAAAGCACGATGTTTAAACGATGTATAATTAATGTTTTGTGCAAACGTTTCAAGAACATTATTAAAGGCCAGAAAAATTAAAGCAACATTCTCTTAGGGACTGTTCTTTTTTTATTTAAGGGGCCACCGGAGGAGTTTTGAGATCTGTAGTCAAAAAAGACTTGACCCTCCTTCGCCAGTAATACATATTTCTATGACCCTCCAAAATGATTGTGAAAAAAGGCATGACCCTCCCCTGGAAAAAGGCATGACATCTTTGCGCTTGGCAAAGATGTTCAGATAGCCATTGTTTTTTTTTACAACCATGACAAACGACTAAACTCCTGCTTTCTCATTTTACTAAGGCTGTAACGATAGACCAAACCTACGGTTCGGTTCGTATCATGATTTCTTATTTTAGATTAAAAAAAAAAAGAAAAATCATGTTTTCGGTGCTGATGCAGTGGTGACGCGTTCATGTAACAGTTGGGGTGGCGCTCCCAATAAAGTATCTTAAAGCTGCCACAAAGAACCGGCAAAAGTAATGATTATGAATATGTCAAATATAGCAAGGAGAGATTTGAATTGTTTATTAATAAACAAGGTTTTTCTGTGTCAGTGTGTCGGCTTCAAGATGAAGTTGACTCTTGCTGACTCGCGATCTTCACAGTAACGCGACAGAGAGAAATGCAGATTTCATTCGGATTACATAAGCAGAGAGCAGTCTGTTTTTCGTTTTTAAATGTTCTGTTTAAAAGTGGACATCAAGCTTTCTATATATTTCTCAAGTCTGTGAGCAAGTACATTATACGCTGAGTTTCGGTTCATTTATGAGACGAGAGTCCAGTTCACGCGCCGGCGACTCCGTGTCATGATGATCAATTTTCTACTATATTTACTTCTTATTTATTAAATCCAGGCAATTGGTTGATGAAACATTAATTAAAATTAAGATACAATTAATAAAAAACGAAATTTACTTTAAAGAAAGGCTTTGTGCTTTCTGAAGTCGCTTTCAGAGCGGTCATGTCCGTAACGGAGAACTGTCACGTCCGTAAAATGTTAAAATAATATTTTATGTTCTGTGGAGGCTGACCCTTCTTCATCCGGTTATTAGCCTACTTTTGTTTTGCGCAGTGTAGCCTAATTCGTACAATTAATAAAAAATATTTTGCCACCTAAAAGTTAAAGATTTGTTGTGTCACGTCACATGTGTATTTCGCTCATATTAAATATAAAACGTGTATAAATGTGTAGACTGATATTTTTCTAATGTCTTGACTCCTTTATTAAGGGGGTATGGATATATAAACAGACGTTTCAGTATTAAATGCATTTTCTAATAATTTATATTTCAAGTTTTGACTGCAAATGTCACGTCCATAACGCTGGAATTGCCCAATTTTAAAGAATTTATCCTCAACTATTTTTTTGGTGTAGGTCTGCGTATTTTATTATGTTAACTTCAAATAATTGTAATAGTAATTTAAAAATGTGGTAGCCCTACGTCCAACACATCACATTCCATTATACGTTATGGTGGCAATTTCAGTAGATTTAATCACTAACATTGTTGTGGAAACCCAATAAGAACGGAAACTAAAATATGGTAGTATCGTACAGCGCACATCAGCTGCAGTTCTGGCGCCTCTGTCCCAATACAGGGCTCTCAAGTTTCACTCATTTCGGTCTTTTGTCACGCTCTCCCGCCACACATTGTATTTCTCACGCTGAAAAACTATTTGTAATATATATGTATGCCGCAGCGCCCAAAACTCTGGCCACAGTGTCTGGTTTGTGTTCCCTGGGTTGTCACTAGAGGTCCTCGTTCTCACGGTGTCTTTCACGTTTTACTTCATTTCCCAGCATTCTGTCTGTCACTCATCAGTTCATTGCACTCAGCTGTTTCCCATCACCTTGTTAGTTCTGTGTGTATATATTCCCTGTCTGTTTTAGTGTTTGTCACGGAGTCGTTGTTTTATGTCCTCACACTTCTGTGCCCTGCCTTTGCCTGAGACTTGTTTGTGTTTTATTTTTTGGACTGCCTTTTTGGATTTTGAACCTTGCCTGGACTGGATTGTGAGTACGGATTACCCCAATAAATTACTGCTTTTGGATCTCTCTCTCCTGTGTGTGTGATCGTGACAGAAGCGCACAAAACGCTCTGTGGAACCGGCAGGAATCAAGCGCGTCTCCTCTGGTGTTGTTCGTCGAGCTACACAATAGCCAATCAGAAATAGCACTATTGTATCTGGGTAAGATTTAACGCAACAACCAATGACAACCCCCCCCCCCCCCCCCCCCCCCCCCCCAATTTTCCTCCAGTGGCCCTTTCCATAAATACCGAACGGTCCCTTACTGGAAGAACACTTGTTCATAACTTTGAGAGAACTTTTCATGTTTGCAGACCATAAAGCCCAAGTCTAAAGTCTTGTGGTACAAGAAAAGATTGAGAAATTCAGAGCACGCACTTGAGAAGTTGTGGACTAGCAAACGCCAGCAGGTCCTGTATGAGCTTGAAGAACGCTGACTCTAGAAGAACACCTTTGAAGGACTTCACGATGGTGGGAATCAGCCAGGACTGAGGATAGTCGGATTCAGAATCCTTCTTCGCTTTCTTTTTGTCTTTCTTTTTTCCCGTCTCCTCCTATTAAGAAACATTGTGAGTGTGTCAGTTAGTCTTTAGATTATCTTTGTTTTGACAGATCATGGTACGGTTATGATGGATTAGCCCATCGAATTGCAGCATACATTCATTAAATCAAACAAAAGAAACTAAATCAAAAGGTAGAAAGAGAATGAAGGTGAACGAAACAGTGTGTAAACCACAATCAACACAACAATGAATAGAGTGAAATGAAGCTCTTAAATACACAAGATAATCAACTCAATACAAAACAGGTAATCACAAAACACTAATCAATCAAACAATTAAATACTATGACATAAAGAAGAAAATAAGACAGAATTTCGATTAAATAGAATTTTCTCTTCACAGTTTTTTCACTTTCTGCTGCAATTATTGTGGATTTTCTTCATATTTCTTTTGTTGTTAGTACTAAACAGAAAACATGACGCATATTTTAAAAAGATATCACAACAAACATTTAGGTATTTTGAAATTTGTCTTTAGTTATATTAATTAAACTAAATATTTTCTCCTAATTAAAAATTATTTTATCGTAGCTGCTTTTGTTTATATTTGTATATCTATATTTGTAGATATTTCATCAAAATGAAAGGTTTCGTTTAGTTTTATTTATTTAAAAGCAATTTTACACAACTGACCATTGAAAAAAGTGCTGTACAAAATCCATAACACATAAAGACAACCATAAAAAACACAACAATAAAACTACAGTTAAATAACAGCGAAATAAACCCCTCAGTTTTAATAGCCTACACGAACAACTATACCCCATTAAATGCTAATGCGAGGAGGAATTTCTTGGCATAAGCCTATGTTTAAAAACACTATTTGAACCCAAACCACAATGAGAAAAACTAATAAATTTGGCTGTAATAAATTAGAGGGGTTTTTTTTAAGTCGGTCTAAAGTTTGAAGTTTTTTTCAGTCTGTGCAGTGTAAACCAACACTAATAATTAGCAGTGAATACAATTCTTTCTAAAACTTACCATAACTAGGACATCGTGACTGACTCCTTTGGCCAAGCCGTTGTGACCATCATCACGAGCCAGTCGTTTGTTTCGTTTCTTCTGTAAGACGCTGCGAGCCTTTCTCAGCTCTTTCTTCATAACGTCCTCAAACTGCTGACAGATGGAGTGAGTGGACTCTTCCTCGTTCAGATCCCACATGTCCTCCTGAACAAGAGGCCTCTTATAACCTGTGATGACCATGCTAAGGGGAAAAAACACACACACACACACACACACACACATATACAGTCAAACCAAAATGTATTCACACACCTTGCTTTCCTCACTTGCATAAATTAACTATAGTGTCCTGCACTCACTAGTAAAAACATATCACAAATTATATATGGTGTCTGAATAATTTTTGGTTTGACTGGTTGTGAGTATATATATGTAATATACACCTAATTTGTGTGTCATACAGACACAACAGCGACTTGCAAAATGTAAAAAAACTAGAAAAAGCAAGATAAGGAACACAATAAACTCAGATCCACCTGTTAAACCAGTTAAAGGTGATCCTGCTGAGAAACGTTGCTTTTGCTTCGGGATTCTGTGAAGAATTAGAGAAAGTACATTAGAGAAATATACTTTATTACAAGTGACATCACAAGTGGCATTTCTCGCATGCTTTCTGTACCGTTTGTGAAAGTTTTTTAACTTCAGGTGAAAGGTCAGCGATGGCTGATAGAACCAGAGCGATGATCTGCAGTCCATAACCGATGTAGAACAGGGAAAACCGTGGGACATCCGGCACTTTTTCCTGAGGAAAAACATTTCAGGAAGTCTTTACAGTAATGATCAGTTTGTTGACATGCGTTGATGCTTTAGTCACACTGTGTCATGCATTTTTAATGAGCAACAATGCTTTACAGCATTTGTCAATATAACCGTCTTTATAACAGTACAGCAGATACTTGCATAAAATGCATATAAATATCATGCCAATAATGTCTTAGTAAGATGATATTTAAATGCTTAGTTTAATGATCAAAGCTCTGTAGTTTTAAAACATAATGGAACTGGACTCACTGTAAACCCTAACGCTCAAAAATAATTAATTGGTTTGAGTAGAGCCAACTTAAATTATTCAAATTAGTTCCATCAAATTAACTTTTATAAGTATTTAGAACTTTCTATTGTTTTTGAGTTTTGAGTTTGACCAATTTTCAGTGAGTTGAATTGTTTCATTGTGTTGAGTTCTATGAACTTATTTCTTTTAATTTAGACAAACTTAAATTTAGCTCATCATGTGACGAGTGGAGCGTGAGCTCGGTTTGAGAACAGTGTATGTTAAATATTTATTGCTGTACTCATTCATCGAGTGCTATGCTATGCTAATGCTATCAAAGCATTATGTCCCCAATTAGCAAGGTAGCATTTTTTGAATTAGCTGGTTAAAGCTTGTTTCCACTTCTAAAAATATTTAAGTTGAGATTACATGAAAATTCTAAGTTGTGTATGAATTGGCTTACTTGTATTGACTTAAAAAATTGGATGTAATTGATAACCTCAAATTATTTGAGTTTTTCCAACTTATTCGGGTGTATAGTTTATTGTTATGCACCTTAAAACCTATTTCTGTTACGGTATACTATTCCTTGGTTCCTTCTCGTCTTGTGTTTATGTTGTTGTACGAGTGCACGTGTGTAGTGGGCGTGATTGCATGTCATTACCTGATCCGCTCCAGCTGTTCATCATATCATCACCAGCTGCAGCTCATCTCATCACCCTATATATACTCACCGTTGTTCTACCCTCTTTGTCAGATCGTTGTTTGATGTCTCCTTGTCGGCGTTCCAGTCCTGTCTTCCTGCTTTCCAGTCTTCGTGTTTTCTGTGGATTCGTCGTGTTTGCGTGTGGATTATTCGTCATCTTTGTTCACCCCTTCACTGTTCATGTCTTCACCATCTGACCAAGGAACGGAATCTGAAAGAACGATCTGACCAAGGAATGGAAGCAGAGAGTGGTTCATCGACGACGTTGGAGGAATTCATTCATCACAGCATACAAAGAATGGACTCCCAAGAGAGGAATTTGAATGACACGGGTCGTGCAGTACAATCTTTGCAAAAGATGTCCGAGGTGGCGCAGGTGTCCAAGCTTACCCAGCAAATCCAACTTCTGCGAGCTCCCACTGCACCGCCCACACCAGCCGTTTCCCCCACACCAGAAGAAGACCATCCCCAGTCAGAGCCTCGCCTACCAGTGCTGGAAGCCTATGCTGGTGAGTCCGCTTTTTGTCGGGCATTCTTGACACAATGCTCTATGCATTTCGCTCTGCAACCGAGAACTTTTAGCACTGAAGAAGCCAAAGTGGCCTTTGTGTTAACATTGCTGACTGGGAGAGCAGCGCTATGGGGAACGGCGGTGTGGGAGAACCAAGACCCGTGCTGCGCCTCGTTCCAGACACTCTCCGCCAAGATAAAGCGGGTATTCGATCGTGCTGTGGCGGGGAGAGAAGCTGCCAGGGTGTTGGCCGACCTACAGCAGGGAGAGAGGTCGGTCTCGGACTTTTCCATCGAGTTTCGGACCCTGGCGGCTGAATGTCAATGGAACGAGGAGGCGCAGTGGGACATGTTCCTGCATGGGTTGGCTGATCACGTCCAGAGAGAGATCTACGCCCTGGACATCCCCACATCGTTAAACGCACTCATTGAGTTGGCCCTACGGGTGGACGCTCGACTTTCACGAGCTGAGCGACGAGTTCCGTCCACCCGTACACTGGGAGGAGCCGAGGGTCCACGGTCCAGCGGCAGGGACGTGGTCAGCCCCATCTACGATCATGAACCCATGCAGGTGGGACGAGCTCGGCTTTCCCAGGAGGAGAGGGAGAGGCGGAGATCCCCGGGCCTTTGTCTGTACTGTTGAGGAACGGGACATTATGCTTACAACTGCCCGGTAAAAGGTCAAGCCCGATAGTAAGTATGAGGCTACTATCGGGTGGGATCTCCACCGAGAAGACCTCATCCACATCTACACTCCTCCCGGTAAGACTAAGATGGTCAGTCCACCAGCACAACTGTAAAGCACTTTTGGACTCCGGGGCAGAAGGTATGGGCCACTCTTTTGCACACATGTTTCAGATTCCCCTCAAACCCCTCACACACAAGATTGCAGTACACGCACTGAACGGTCAAGAACTCTCCACAATTTTATTCACCACTGAAGACATCACCCTCATCACGTCAGGCAATCACTCCGAGACCATTTTTTTTTTTACATACTGGATTCACCCCTTGCACCCATCGTTCTTGGACACCCCTGGCTCATCCGTCACAACCCTCGAGTGGACTGGCACCAAATATCTGTGTTGGAGTGGAGCAAGGAATGTCATAAGTCTTGTCTTGTGTCTGCTTGTCTGTCTGTGCCTGTTTCTGTGTTTCAGGAGGAAGCAGGGGATTTGTCTAACGTGCCCGCAGAGTACCTTGACCTGAAGGAGGTGTTTAGTAAGTCTCGTGCTGCTTCTCTCCCTCCGCATCGTCCCTATGACTGTGCCATAGATTTACTGCCAGTTAAGTCTCCGCCTAAAGGCAAGTTATACTCGCTTTCTGTTCCAGAGAGGGAGGCTATGGAGAAATATATTTCTGATTCTCTAGCAACTAAGTTCATTCGCCCTTCCTCTTCTCCAGCGGGGGCGTGGTTCTTTTTTGTAGGGAAGAAGGACGGTTCTCTGCGACCTTGTATCGATTACCGGGGGTTGAACAGCATCACGGTAAAGAATACTTATCCTTTGCCGTTGATGTCTTCAGCTTTTGAGAGGTTGCAGGGAGCGTCCGTCTTCATGAATTGGACTTACGTAACGCATATCATTTGGTTCGCATTAGGGAGAGGGATGAGTGGAAGACTGCTTTTAACAACCCCAGGGGGCACTTTGAATACTTGGTCATGCCGTTCGGGCTGTCCAACTCCCCAGCGATCTTCCATGCACTCGTCAATGATGTGTTGCGAGACATGATAGATCAGTTCATATATGTCTACCTGGATGACATATTGATTTTTTCGTCTTCTCTCCAGGAACCTGTGCAACACGTCCGACGAGTGCTTCAGAGGTTTCTAGAGAATGGGCTTTTTGTCAAGGTGGAGAAATGCGATTTTAATGCACAGTCTGTTCCTTTTCTAGGGTACATCATTTTGGCTGAAGGAGTGCGTATGGACCCTGAGAAGGTTAAGGCTGTGGTGGAGTGGCCAAGCCCAGATTCCTGTAAGGCCCTACAGAGGTTTCTGGGGTTCGCTAACTTCTACCGGCGGTTAATTCGCACCTTTAGCCAACTAGCCGCGCCTCTGACTGCCTTGACCTCCCCCAGAACTGCGTTCAGGTGATCAGACACAGCGGAAGCTGTGTTTGCTAAACTGAAAGGCTGCTTTGTTTCAGCCCTTGCCCCTGATCCTTCACGTCAGTTCGTGGTGGAGGTCGATGCATCAGAGGTGGGGGTAGGTGCAGTGCTGTCCAAACGCTCTTCTGCAGACGACAAGATGCATCCCTGCGCGTTTTTGTCTCATCATTTATCCTCAGCCGAACGTAATTACGACATTGGTAACAGGGAGTTGTTGGCAGTCAAGTTAGAGTTGGAGGAATGACGTCACTGGTTAGAGGGGTCGGGGTACCTTTTATCATCTGGACTGATCACAAGAACTTAGAGTACATCAGAACTGCCAAAAGATTGAACTCCAGGCAGGCTCGGTGGGCATTTTTTTTCGGTCGTTTTGATTTTGTTCTCTCGTACTGCCCGGGTTCCAAGAACATCAAACCCAATTCATTATCTCACATTTTGGATCGTTCCGAACGCCCGTCTACTCCCGAGTGTATTTTACCCGAAACACTATTTGTTTCCACACTCACATGGGAGGTCGAATCGAAGGTCAAGACTGCCTTAGAAGAGGTAACGCCTCTGCCCGGCTGCCCACCGAATCGTTTGTTTTTGCCGGAGGGATTACGGTCCGACGTCATTCAGTGGGGTCATTGCTCCAATGTGGCTTGTCATCCAGGAGTTAACCGCACCAGCTTCTTAGTTAAGCAACGATTCTGGTGGCCACGTATGGCCCGTTACATTCACAGTTGTTTTGGCTTGCTCGGTTTGTGCCACTGGTAAGACTTCCAATCGACCCCCAAATGGGTTACTCCAACCGCTGCCTGTCCCTTCAAGACCCTGGTCCCATATCGCTCTAGATTTTATCACCGCCCTCCCACCCTCCCAGGGTAACACATTTGTTTTGACCGTGGTGGACCGGTTCTCGAAGGCGGCTCACTTTATTCCCTTGCCCAAATTACTTTCAGCTAAGGAGACAGCGTTGACAGTCATAGATCACGTCTTTCGCTTACATGGCCTCCTGATGGACGTGACCCCAGTTTGTGTCCAAATTTTGGCGAGAATTTTGGAAATTACTGGGCGCGACGGTTAGTCTGTCCTCAGGGTTTCATCCCCAGAGCAATGGCCAAACCGAGAGAGCCAACCAAGATCTGGAGAGAGTGTTACGGTGTTTGGTTTCCAAGAATCCTTCCTCATGGAGCCAACGACTCTCCATGGAGGAGTACGCCCACAACACGTTACCAGTGTCGGCCACGGGCCTTTCTCCGTTTGAGTGTAGTTTAGGGTACCAGCCACCAATTTTTCCCTGTCTGGAATCCGAGGTTGCGGTCCCCTCCGCTCACGCCCTTGTAGTAATAATCAGATAGGTAATCGAGCCAGCTCTGGTATGTGGAGTAAATGAACTAGATTCTAATTTACTTAAGTTCCCCTCCATTCTTCCCTTCGTGAAACCAGAAGGAATAGCGTTTTGAATTGATTAGATCATTGACTCTGATTCACACATGCAGCGTTTTCCTCTAATGAATAAAGAAAGGAATGCCCTGTTTACGACTTGTGACCAAAAGGACATGTGACTCGAGATGACATCCCACGAGTCCGGCCGAAGACCACGCGACCCCTTAGGGTTTCCTCTGATTTAATCACCTCACACACAGAGCATTGTGTAATAACGTGATCACCACCACTCAAATGATTAAACTCATCAACTCAAAGGAGTACGCACACACACGAAACTCCCCGGAGGGGGAGTGAGCGAGAGTCCACCACTCCGGCAAATCTAACTGAACTCTGCTACACACACACACGCAGAAACACTCATTCATGAACTTTTAAATGCCTACCTCTTTAAACGTATGAAGTGTTTCTCTTGTTGTGTTTTACAATCCCCATGTGACCAAATTGATGCAACTAAAAGCTTTTATGGTATGTAATCAGTTTGGCATTCGTTTAATCACGAAAAATCATGTATCTGCATTTTACTAGCCCTAGGAATGTCGCGCTTGGTATGATTGGAATCAGAGAAATCGAATAAGATCGAATCACTGACCCAAAGTGCAACATGAGGCATACTTTTATTAATACCAGTTTAGAAGTGTATTTTTACTAAATGTTATCTTCCATGCACATGACCCGGAGGGCGTGTATTTTCGCAAACACAGAAGTTTGACAACACGCCTCCTCCCAAACGATTGGATCAGACACGCAGGAAAGGCGTGCCTCTAGCTCCTTCAAAACTCGAACGCCACAATCTGTTCGAGGCAGTTTCTACGCCAGACGAGAGCTTTCTTTCCTGTGAGAGGTTTCTGGATCCATGGCTCCTTAGGGAGCTTTCTCCGTTTTCTTTAATCTTTCTTTATTTTCGTCTTCGGACTTTCTTACGTTTAGTTTCAGTGAAATGAACTCGTGATTGGTGGAAGGGGAGATCACTTATTCGGTCAACCACATTCTGGACTCAAGGCGGAGGGGACACGGATTCCAGCACCTAGTGGATTGGGAAGGTTACGGTCCGGAGGAGAGAAGTTGGGTACCTGCTAGAGATATCCTGGATCACTCCCTTATCGATGATTACAATCGACAGGTAAGGGAGTCTGACAACACCAGGAGGCGTTCTTAGGAGGAGGGGTACTGTCACGGTATACTATTCCTTGGTTCCTTCTCGTCTCGTGTTTATGTTGTTGTACGAGTGCACGTGTGTAGTGGGCGTGATTGTACGTCATTACCTGATCCGCTCCAGCTGTTCATCATATCATCACCAGCTGCAGCTCATCTCATCACCCTATATATACTCACCGTTGTTCTACCCTCTTTGTCAGATCGTTGTTTGATGTCTCCTTGTCGGCGTTCCAGTCCTATCTTCCTGCTTTCCAGTCTTCGTGTTTCCTGTGGATTTGTTGTGTTTGCGTGTGGATTATTCGTCATCTTTGTTCACCTCTTCACTGTTCCTGTCTTCACCATCTGACCATCGAAGTCCCTGCGCCAGCCATCCATGCCCGTGTATTCAAATATATTGTGTTTACAATAAATCAGAGTTACTTGCAATTTGCTTCCTGTCTTTCGTTCACCAGCATGACAATTTCAAGGTTTACATTCTCAAGCCACCAAACACTGTTGTTGTGTAAATGAGTTTTCTGTTCGGTGTCGTGTTAGCGGCCCCTAAGTTAATAACTAATGATCTTCGCAACGGAAGGGAATCAATCAAAACTAACTTTAGCTGGACAATAACTTTATTCTAGATCTGCTGTAAAGCCAAAACAATCTCTGTTACTGTAATTTCCTATTATCACTGTAAAGCTGCTTTGAACCAGTCCATATTGTTAAAAGAGCTATATAAATGAAGGAGACTTGACTTGACTACAGTGTAGCCATATTTTGCCATGCATTCTCCTGTACAGTATCTTGGTTCTCTGTGAGTGTTTTGTGTACCTGTGCCAGCGCTTCCCTCAGTAACGTCTGGAACTGGAAAACTGCACACAGCACCTGAAGGAGCCAGAAGAGGAACAGGCTCCCGGAGTCCACAGACTTCACCCTGCGCCGCATCGACTCCTGGCACAACATCACCACTATCTGCACACACACACACACACACACCAAACACACACACACACACACAACCTCTGAGCATTCATCCAGTGTCTTCAGCTCTGTGTGTTTTTGCTTGCCCACAGGATTGATGAACGTACCCATGAAACTGCGAAGAGCACAGGGTTGGTGTAAAACACGGCTGGGTGTTTCTGTGCGGCGGATTCACTCGACGGCCCATAATCCTCTCCCAGAGTGAGCGTTAACTCCGCTACCGCTGTCAGGAACAGCAGCCCACACACAATCTGATGGACCAAAATAAAAATTAGTTCGAGTGAACAATGTGACGAACAGCGTGGCGTTCAAACACAAGTCATCCAGGGGCACCAATCCAAACATTCAACTGGGAAAACTAGGATCTGCATGTGAAAATGTGCACAAAAGCTCAGAGAAATGATATTCCATCGAGGCATCTCAAAAGTATGAATGAGTAATAGTCCTTGAATGTCAAATGAAATGTTTTTATGGCTTGATATATAAACTGATTCACTATTATTTTAAAAGGTCATAAAAGATAAGATGTATAATAATTAATATGTCATTATAATAAGAATGTAAGATAATAGATTGCAAAGATGCACTTAAACATATAACATAATGTCCTTTGTAGGAACATTTGTTGTATTTGTATGTATACATTAGTAGGATTACGGTAATGTCCTGGCACTTGAAAGGATGTTAGGATGTTGCCGTTCTGATTATCGAACAGGTTTCCACGCCAGTGGACACGTACTGTAAAGGCCTATTCACATTAAGAACAACTATAACGATAACTAGCTAACATCAACATCAGCACACAATATTGTTCTGTTTATTATAAGCACGCTGTCTCTTTAAATGCTCAAGCTCGTTAAAGTAGGATGGATTCTGATTGGCTGTCAGTGTTCCAGCTGGAACAAAAACGTTCTGAAATTGAATCCAGCGATATTGTTCCTACAAAACTGAGAACATGTAACAAAAGGAAGAAGTTTCCACTTAACATTTATTTGACTGTGTTTAAAAGATTGTTGTGGGTTACACTTTATTTTAAGGTGTCATTGTTACAGTGCAATTATATATTTAAGTACTGAGTAATATTAAACATCTACATGTACTTTTATATAGTTTGGGTAGGACTACGATTTGGTTGAGGGTTAGTTGCGTGTAATTATGCATGATTTACTGTTATTACTATGGTAAGTAAATGTAACATACAAGGACACAGTAAAATAAAGTGCTACCTTGTGAAATGAATGATATCGGATCTGATTTCACCTGTTTGCAGATGTAGAGTCTTGATGCCGGAGCTTTGGCAGATTTCTTGCAGAAATTCGTGAAGTGCCACGGAGCGCAGAGCCAGAGGAAGAGCACGGGGAACCAGACCAGAACCGTCCTCTCCACACACACCAGCAGGTCCAGGTCCGCGCGCTGCAGATCATTAAATCTGTTATTGTAGTTACACTCAGAAAACACTGTGTGACTCATGTGCTTTTATTACTATCATATACAATGTCATGATCTAACATAGAATGTTTTTTTGTTTTTTTTCATAAATTACCTTTTACCTATATGGGCCATTCCACCGAATGGGTGATATTTGCTTGTTGTAACTCTTCAAAATTAAACTTTATTTTTTTATCTTTTTTCAACACTGAATCTAATACTATGGGGGGCACTTTCTGCTCAGCTACTGTTCGGACGCTCTCGCTTACTGCTCCGCACTTTGCTCTATCGCTTTTATATTTTTATATTTTATCTCCTTTTATCACCTAATTTTAACTTCAGCAATTCAGCACAGTGCTCAAACACTTGGGTTACTACAAAAAAAGCAGAATTCTTTTATTCGACCAGCCTCCCACTGAAAGCTTACATTCCGGGGAAGAGAAAACACAACTGCCTACATTCATAAGGATAAGAAAATGCCTCCTCTGGAATCTACTTGGTGCTCTAACTGCCACAGACTTTTACAAAGGATTGCAGTTCTTGAAACAAAGTAAATTGCGGGACCACCAAACCAGACAGAACACACAACAGAGCTTTGTCATGGACGCCCTCAGCATACAGCCGGTGAGTCCCATGAATCTAGTGCTCCTCGACAGGCTATACTGAGTGTAGAGAAACAAGCCGATCGACTTACAAATCGATGGCACAAACAGAGAGCGAGACCCAAAGGCACTCGAGACATCAGATTGTCACGAGCATCACATATTGCCGCAGTAGCATCCTCTACCCCAGATACGGCTTTGACAAGGATTACAAACACTGGTCTCCTACCACCACCTATACATCTTGAGAACAGATTTGAAGTATTAATGAATGAGGAATCCCCAAATTTGATGAATGTGATTGAACACAGACTGAATCAGCCTGTAGCTAACACTGATGCTAACTGGGGCTCAAGGTCGAGCAGACAGCGGCACTCAGCTCAGAGCGCAGCCGGGCCCAGGACTCTGATAGTGGGTGACTCCATAATCAGAAACTTTAGTGGCAGGGATACAACTACGTGCTGCCTTCCACAAGCAACAACTTCTGATGTAAACAGAGAACTTCAGAACATTCTGATGAAACATAAGACTGCAAATCGACTCATCATTCATGTGGGGAAGAATGATATTCATAAAGAGCAGTCAGAACTCCTTAAGAAGGATTTCAATTAACTTTTTGAAACGCTTAAAAGACTGAAAGTTCAAACATTCATCAGTGGACCACTCCCAGCAAGAGGAACAAACAGGTTTTCACGGTTGCTTGGGCTTAATACATGGCTGCAAAAAAACCTGCAATATAAAAGGAGTGAACTTCATTGACAACTTCAATCTTTTCTGGAGTCAGAGGCAACTGTTTCAACAGGATGGCCACCACCCAAACAAACTTGGTTCAAGAGTGCTAAAGGACAATATCTACCTTTCCCTCCGTCATCCTTCTGCAATGTGTGCCAATCCACTCAACCTGAATGACACACGCACACCTGGATACAGTATGAATGACCACAGGATTTCACTTCAGCACCTGAATGGACATTCAGTTGACACATCACACAAGGACAATGATAACACCACTCAGCCACAACATCCTCTGCTCACGGACACAATCTCAGCTGAGCCCTGTCCACAGAGCTCCTCCAGCGGCTCGAGGTGAACCAAAAACAACTGATACCAGCTATCAGTGATATGTGTCGGGTCCCCGCTATGATAACAAGAACTTTCTCAAATGTTTACAGAACAAGAACTTTCTCTATTGCTGTTCAATTACATGATAGAAAGTCTAAGGCCTTCAAAAGCCATACAGCAAACCCATCTAATCTGGTGCCTATTACACGCCAAACTAAGATTGATGTGGGGATAAAAGTAAGACTGTTAAGTTAACACTTTTAAACATCCGCTCACTTAAAAACAAATCACTTCTAGTCAACGACTTAATAACCACATACAACCTGGATTTGATGTTGCTAAATGAAACTTGGCTAGAAGAAAGCTGCAGTGCAACAGTCCTCAATGAAACAGCCCCTCCTAACTTTACTTTTATGAGTGTCTGCAGAGCTGTTAAATGAGGTGGAGGTTTACCTGGTTTTTTTTTTAAAGATGTCTATCAATGTAAGCAAACATCATTTGGGAATTACCCGTCTTTCGAATATCTGGGTATTGTGTTAAAAGGTGCTCCACACATTTTACTTATCATTGTTTACAGGCCTCCAAGGTCTTTACAGAACTGTTATCAACAATTTACTCAGAGTTTGACTGCTTTGCCATTGCTGGAGATTTTAACATTCACATAGATAATGCAAAAACCAATATGGCAAAATAAATCAAAACTGTTTTAAAAACTTTTGATCTGACTCAGCATGTACATGGACCCACACATAATCGTGGACACTCTAGATTTACTTATCAGTAAGGATCTAAACATTTCATCGATTGTTATTTGTCAGGTTGTTGCAGGATACCGAAGACGAGGACACGGGCACTGCAGTATAGTTGCTTTAATAACAAACTTAACAGAAACAAATGAAAACTCCAGGAACTCAGATCACACAACCATACAAAGACGACGATCAACAAACACTGAGGGAAAACACAGGGCTTAAAAGAACTGGGGCTTAACGGGATAATTAACTAGACACTGGTGAAGAAACTGAATACAAACAAGGAGCGGGAAAAACTAACAGGACTAAACCAAAATCACAATAGACAGGGGGAAACAAGATCACAGAACATAACAGAACACATCAAAACGTGACAGTTATTAAGGACGTAGCACTGTCTGATCATTTTTGTATTTTCTTTGATATATTGATCTTTCCTGCCATTGAAGCTAGATCTGTGTCTGTCAAGAAGAGATGCTTAAATGAGAACACTAGTGTACTATTTATGAAGGCTATATCTTTAACACCAAGCATATCTGCTGACTCTGTTGATTTTCTCATTGATTCTTTTAACTCAAAAGTTAAGAGTGTAATTGATGATATTGCTCCTGTGAAAGTCAGGAAGAAGAATGGCAGACAAAAAGCACCTTGGAGAAACTCAACAGCAGTGCAAAATATGAAAAGACAATGCAGAAAAGCAGAGCGCATGTTGCGGAAGACAAAACTTGTAGTCCATTATAACATCTACAAAGACAGCATCCATGCTTTCAATAAGGAACTAGGCAAAGCTACTTTCTTCTCGAATATTATAAACAGAAATATAAACAACATACGCACTATTTTTGCTACCAAAAACCCCAAGCCAGATTCCCAGTGAAATGCTCTCAGACAGCAAGTGCAGTGAGTTTGCTTCTTTCTTCTCTGAGAAAATCAATAATATCAGAAAGGTGATCAGCTCATCCTTGAGTTGCGCTGGGGTCAGACAGATCAGACAACAGCCTGAGAAAGTAGTCACTATGTCTGATTTAGAAGAAATTGATGGCAAATTTTTGGAAGAAACCGTACAGGACCTTTGACGCACTTCCCACATCTTTTTAAAAAAATGTGTTACACAGCTTAAAAGCAGATCTCCTAGAAGTGGTAAATGCCTCACTTATCTCTGGGAGTTTTCCGAACTCCCTGAAAACTGCAGTTGTCAAGCCCCTCCTGAAAAAGAGCAATCTGGATAAGACCATATTAAACAACTATAGACCGATCTCAAATATTCCTTTCATAGGCAAGATCATTGAAAAAGTTGTCTTCAATCAGCTGAACAAATTCTTAAGCTCGAATGGATACTTTGACAATTTTTAATCTGGTTTCCGACCGCATCCCAGCACAGAGACAGCGCTCATAAAAATAATAAACGATATTCGCTTAAATACTGATACAGGGAAATTATCAGTGCTGGTACTACTCGACCTCAGTGTTGCATTTGACACTGTCGATCACAACATACTTCTTGACAGGCTGCAAAACTGGGTCAGGTTTTCTGGGATAGTCCTAAAATGGTTCAGGTCATACTTAGAAGGGGGAGAATACAGAGTCCCTCAAGGCTCAATTCTTGCACCACTCCTGTTCAACCTGTATATGCTCCCAATGAGCCAAATAATGAGAAAGAACCGAATCTCTTCCCACAGCTATGCAGACGACACACAGCTCTACTTAGCCCTATCGCCTAACGACTACAGCCCCATTGACTCCCTTTGCCAATGCATTGATGAAGTAAACGGTTGGATGTGCCAAAATTTCTTCAGTTAAACAAAGACAAAACTGAAGTCATTGGGTTTGGAAACAAAGATGAAGTTCTCAAGGTGAATGCATACCTTCACTCTAGGGGTCTAACAACTAAAAATTAAGTCAGGAATCTGGGTGTGTCTCTAGAGTCAGACCTTAGTTTCAGTAGTCATGTCAAAGCAATAACTAAATCAGCATACTATCATCTGAAGAATATTGCAAGAATTAGATGCTTTGTTTCCAGTCAAGACTTAGAGAAACTTGTGCATGCTTTCATCACCAGCAGGGTGGTTATTGTAATGGACTCCTCACTGGCCTTCCCAAAAAGACCATAAGACAGTTGCAGCTCACACAGAACGCTGAGCAGAACCAGAACATATGAACACATCACACCAGTCCTCAGGTCTTACACTGGCTGCCAGTTACATATATAATTGATTATAAAGTATTATTACTGGTATATAAATCATTCAATGGCCTAGGACCTCAATACATTGCAGATATGCTCACTGAATATAAACCTAACAGATCACTCAGATCATTAGGATCACATCAGCTAGAAATACCAAGGGTTCACTCTAAGCACGGAGAGTCTGCTTTAGGTACTATGCCAGCCGCAGCTGGAACCAGCTTCCAGAGGAGATCAGATGTGCTCCTACAGTAGTCACATTCAAATCCAGACTCAAAACACATCTGTTTAGCTATGCATTTACTGAATGAGCACTGTGCCACTGTTCGTCCGACTGTTTTTACTGTACTTTATTTTATGTTTTGATTGTTCTGATTTCATTTGATTATTTCTGTATTTTATCTTTTACTCTAAACTGTTTTTATTATTCTGATTTCTTTTGATTATTTTAATTTCTTCTATGTAAAGCACTTTGAATTACCATTGTGTATGAAATGTGTTATATAAATAAACTTGCCTTGCCTTGCCTAATACTACACATATTTCCCTTTTTTTTTTTAAAAATATATTTTATTGATTTTACACAAACAATAAACAAACAAGCCCAGCTATTACCAACATACATAACAGGGGAAAAATCTTTTCACACACAAATTGCACATCACATGTTACATCACATAATCTACATTATTGTTTACAACAAAACACATACATAAAAAAAAAATTAAAAAAAAAAATTCTGGAAACCGATGGAAATTTCTAAAGAATTTATGACTTATTGGTGAAGATAAAATGTGGTCTCCCATTCTGCAGCAAACCAGCAAGATCACCAGGAAGGTAGTCAAGAAAAGGTTGCCAAACATTATAAAACAAATTGGCCTTGCCCCTTAATATGGCACTGAGGCGTTCCAGAGGAAAAACCTTAAATATTTCTCTGTACCACTGTGTGACCGAGGGAGGTTTTTCCTCAATCTACTGGAACAAAACACAACACCTTGCTAGAAGTAAGAGTTTACCCATTAACAACAGTTGCCCTGCAGATAGAGAGAGCTGCTCTAAATGTAGATTCAGAAGGAACAAGAGTGGTTCTGATTTAACTGTTTTGTGAAAAATTTAACTTAGCTCCTGAGAAATATTCCTCCAATACCTGAGTATTAAGGGACATTGCCAAAACAATGATAGTAGGTCCCTACTTCCTTCTTACACTTCCTACAGAGGCGAGAGACTTGAGGGTTGATCTTGTTTAGAAAATGAGGAGTGCGCTGCAATCTATGCAATATCCTGTACTTACACATAAACAGTTTCTTAACAGATTCAAATGCATCTGACCACATATCAATATCAAGATCAATCTCCAAATCCTTTTCCCATGACTCCCTGCTTTTGATAACATTGGCACAATTAAGAGAGTACAGTTTTCCATAAAAGAGTGAGATAAATTTTCTGTTATTGGAAGCAATTGAATTAAAAGTAAGGAGGAAGCCATCAATTGGACTCTCTATTGATTGGTCTGTTGAGAGTACAAGATTGGACTGTACAAAATGTCTAACCTGAAGAAAACCAAAAAAGTGGTTGTGTGGTATTTGGTATTTATTTTGAAGTTGTGAAAATGACATAAAATGACTGTTTTCAAATAAATTACCCACGAATCGTAGCCCCTTTGAGTACCACAAATTAAAATACTTTTCCCCACACCAGGAGGAAAAGCTTTATTTTGGGTTATAGGTTGTAATGCTAATGAAAAGCCTCTCCGACCAACATGTTTAGTGATATCACGCGAAAGTCTTTAGAGTGTTAAGCATTATGGGATTATTTTTAACCTCTGCCATGATTTCACCTTTGTTAATTGAAATAAGACTGATGGGGGGAAAAGGGGCACAGCACCAGGCATCCACCAGGGTTCCCTCCTGGTGGAGAAAATGATTGAGCCAGCATGATATTGTGCGTGCATGACAGGCCCAGTTATAATACAAAAAATTGGGAAGGGCTTGACCCCCTCTGTTAATGGGTAATTGTAAAGTTTTCATCTTTAATCTACGTCTCTTTCCGTGCCAAATGAAATTTGATATTTCTATACCTAAAGATGCCCTTCTAGTGATCCTAAGTGGTAGCATTTGCATTGGATATAATATTCTGGTAAGCACGTTTATCTTTATCAGGCTGATCCTGCCCATCCATGACAGAGGGAGATCGAACCATCTTTCGAGATCACATTTAACTGCTGTCAAAGTTGGTTTAAAATTCAATTTATACAATTCTTCATCTTTAGCTGATACTCTGACGCCCAGGTAAACAAAGCCAGCACTCAACCATCTAAATGGAAAATTAACAAGGGTTGCACGATCTCCAAAGTCACCCAGTGGCAGGGCCTCTGATTTGTCATAGTTAATTTTGTACCCTGAGATTTGACCAAATTGACCTATAATTGCTACCAAAACGGGTATAGAATTCTCTAGTTTGGTGATAAACAGTAATATGTCATCAGCATAAAGTGATATTTTGTGTTCAATGTCTCTGCCGCGGTGATGCGTTTGGACTGGCTCTCCAAAGTTGAGGAGATTTTTTCTAGAGTCTCTGAGAATTTAGAGAGCTTTTCGTCCATGGCATTAGTAAAACTTTGGGTTACCTCGCGGATCAGAGTCGTGGTGTCCACAATAGGCAGAGGCCCATCGTCTTGTAATGGAGAGTCGCTAGCTGAGCTAGCATTAGCAGCTGAAATATTTGTCAGCTTCCATGACTGAATTTTTGTCTATTTCGACATGGTTAATCACCAGCAAAGTTCACTTGTTTGTTGCCACTTATGTAGTTGCTATTTTAAGCTAAGAGGGGTGTAGTAAGTTGCTGGAAGTCTAGTTAATGTTGTGTGGGAGCGGGAGCTCAGCGAAAACACGTCCTCAGCCAGTCATAGTCACGTGCCCCCCGTGTATTGGTCAATCTCAAGTAACTTTATTTAATAATCTTAATTCTGAGCAGAAGATGGACACATGTTTTCTCAGTCCTGTTACCGAAACTCATGTGGCATTTACTGTTTTTTTATTTTTATTGCTAAACGACAGTGAGCACAACCGGAGCTACATGTGCAAAACGTCTCAGGTTACGACTGTAACCATAGTTCCCTGAGAAAGGGAATGAGACGATGCGTCAACGGCGCTTTGGAAATGCGTCTGAATTCGTGAATGCGTCTGAGCATCAATGTCAACTAGTCCAATGGAAAGAATGAGCGTCACTGGACACAAGAGGTTCAGCCTTTCCTGGTCCGCAGATGTAAAAAGAGGAGGACAGAAAGCCTGCAGCACAATAGGCCTCGGAATCAAGGTCGGCACCTTAGGGACGTATCCCTGTTTTGGATATAAGAATGCCTTGACCATCCCCGGTGCAAACTCAAGGCAAGTGGGGGAAACCGAAAGGGCCTGAAGATCCCCAACTCTCTTAAGGGACGAAATAGCTAGCGGAAAGATAGTCTTAAGGGTAAGAAATTTCTCTGAAACTGAATCTAACGGCTCGAATGGAGCCCTAGACAGGCCTTCTAGTACTATAGCAAGATCCCAAGCTGGCACCCTAGTGCGAGTTGCAGGCCTCAGCCTCAATGTGCCATGAAGGAAACGTGTAATCAGGGGGTCTCGACCCAACGATGTACCC
This sequence comes from Rhinichthys klamathensis goyatoka, assembly GCF_029890125.1. Classification (NCBI taxonomy): domain Eukaryota; kingdom Metazoa; phylum Chordata; class Actinopteri; order Cypriniformes; family Leuciscidae; genus Rhinichthys; species Rhinichthys klamathensis. The sequence goes on along the minus strand of NW_026606817.1, from coordinate 573,783 downwards.
CCCACCAGGGCGTGGTAAGCCGCAATGGCCACCACGTAGACCTTAAGCGTGGAAGGACATAGACCTGACGTAAAGCGCTCCTGCAGGAACTCGAGTAAGTGAGAACCAAAGTGGACAGTGCGTCGTATGCTGAGACGCAAACAGATCCACCTCTGCTTGGCCGTAAAACTCCCAAATTTTCTCCACCGCCTCGGGGTGGAGTCTCCAGTCCCCTGGCCTCAGCTCCTGCCTCGACAGGATGTCTGCTCCAATATTCTGGTCCCCAGAAATATACACTGCCCTCAGGGAGAGTACCTTCCCCAGAGACCACAGGAGGATCTGGTGCGCCAGCTTGCAAAGCGGACGTGAACGCAGACCCCCCTGGCGGTTCAGATAAGAGACCACCGATGTGTTGTCTGAACGGACGAGCACATGATGGCCCCTCAGGTCTGGGAGGAATTGCCTCAACGCATTGAAGACAGCCATCATCTCCAGGCAATTTATGTGCCAAGAAAGATGATGACTCCTCCACAGACCCTGAACCGAGCGGCCTTCCATTACCGCTCCCCAGCCGATGAGGGAAGCATCTGTCGAGATCGCAACTCGATGGCAAAGAGCTCCCAACACCGGACCCTGGGTTAAGAACCAGTGTTTCCTCCATATAACCAAGGCGCGGAGGCACCACCGCGTGATCTTGATTATACGAAGTGGGTTTCCCCTCGGGGAGAACCCTCTGGTCCTGAGCCACCACTGTAAAGGTCTCATGTACAGCAGGCCAAAAGGTATCACGTTGGACGCTGCTGCCAAGAGACCCAACAGTCTCTCAAACTGTTTTACAGTGCGTGACTGGCCTAGCCTCAGCTCTTCTGTGGCTGTCAGGATAGCAGCTACACGAACGGGCGATAGAGTGGCCCGCATCGTCACTGAATCCCATACCACACCAAGGAAAGTGATTCTCTGTACTGGAGAAAGCACACTCTTCTTGGGATTGAGCCTCAACCCCAACATCTGCATATGAGCGAGAACGACACCTCAGTGCCGAACCGCCAACTGCTCTGATTCCGCTAGAATCAGTCGTCTGAGTTCAGAATACGTATGCCCTGCAGCCTGAGCGGGGCTAGAGCTGCATCTACGCATTTCTTGAACGTGTGGGGTGATTGAGCTAGACCGAAAGGAAGTACCCGATACTGGTATTCTTTGCCCCCGAAAGAAAACCTTAGGAACTTCCTGTGCTGAGGGAGAATGGAGACATGAAAGTAAGCGTCCTTCAGATCTATCGTGACAAACCAGTCCTTGGATCTGATTTGAGTCACGATCATCTTGAACTTGAGTTTCTGTACTGAACGATTTAACAGACGAAGATCTAAAATGGTAAGCAACCCTCCATCCTTTTTCGGAACAATGAAATAACGGCTGTAAAAACCCGACTCCCTGTCGGGTGAGTACACCTGTTCTATAGCTTCCTTTGCTAACAGGGCCTTTACTTCTTGCTCCATTACCAGAGCCTGCTCGGGATGCACTACTGTGAGCAACACCCCGTTGTAGCGAGGAGGACGAGAACCGAACTGGATTCTGTATCCTTCCTCTACAATCCGCAGAACCCAACGAGAAATATTTGGCAGTAGCTTCCACGCTGCCAGAAAATCTACTAAGGGAACCAGCCTCTCGAGGCTGGTCTCTGGTGTTAACGAGACAGCCAGTTCTGGAGCCTGAAACATAATGGCAGGAACTACCTAAACTGGCTGCTCTAAAACCCCCCTCAGAGGGCGCGAAACCGATGCAGTGCCGCAGCATAGCATCAGCGACTCGCTGGAAACCGCTGCGCCCCGAAGCACCATGGGTGGCGGGGTTGGCAGAACGGTCCCGTGAGGACCCCGAAGTGGAACGGGCACCGTATTCTGAGTAGACGTCAGGACCTCTTTTTTTGAGCCGAAGCCTTCTTCGCCTGAAGAACGGTCCTCAGATCCGGCTTCGACTTAGAAGACTTCGGCTGAGAGTGTTGTGCCTGTTTCCAGTGTTTTTGTGGTGGTGCACGAGACACAACACTCTCTTTTTGTTGAGCACGATAGGAGGAGCTCGACGGCTGGGGCTGCTCACGCCCAGCAGCCCCAGGGGGTAAGACACGGCGAGGGAGAAATTTCTCAAATGCCTCAGCCTGTTTTTTAGCCTCCTGGAATCTGTCGACGACCTCGTTAACAGCGTCGCCGAAGAGACCAGAAGGATCGACTGGGGCATCTAATAAAAAAGAACGATCTTTTTCTTTGATCTCAGCGAGATTCAACCAAAGATGCCTCTCAGTAGCTACCAATGCTGCCATAGACCGCCCAATTGCTCTGGCGGTCTCTTTGGTAGCCCTGAGAGACAAATCAGTGGCCCGACGAAGTTCTCGAACTTCATCGGGTCCAACTCCCTCACTCCTGTCTAAATCCCCCAGCAGATCAGCCTGATACGCCTGAAGCACCGCCATAGTGTGAAGGCATGCTCCAGCCTGACCTGCTACCATATATGCTTTGCCCACTAAATTAGATGTTGCTTTTAATGGCTTAGTGGGCAAAGCTGAGGCCTTCAGAGACGATGCTGCACCAGGTGACAGATAACTCGCGAGCGTCTGTTCAGCCCGGGGCATCGACTCATAACCATACTCTTTCAGCCCCCATATACCTGAATAAGTATGCACTTGGGGACTGAAAACACGTGCAGAGTATGGCTTATTCCACGATCTGGACAGCTCACAGCTCACTGAAAAAAGGGAAGGCCTCGTGATGAAAGTGATATATTAGATGGTAAAAAGCGCTCGTCTAACTTGCTTTTAGGACAAGCACCCTTTTTCTCGGCTGGCCATTCAATATGTAATTTATGTACAGCCCGAGTAATCACATCCACCAGCTCCTCATATGTGGGGGAAATAGTTGGCGAATCTCTTTCCCCCATGTGTGTGCTTGCTTCACTTTCGACGTCCAGCACATCTACCTCCTCAGAGCTAGAGCACTGAAGCATCGGGCTCTCTTCCCGGGCAGAAGGAACCGCAGCACGGGCTTCTGACACCAGAGGGAGAGCACAGGATCCTCCAGAAAAGAAAGCCGATAAGGTCCGGGGACCCGTCTCCAACCCCTCTGAAAGATCCTTTTGCGATCCCCAGGAATGCATTCTCCGCGCTGCCTCGGCAGCAGCGGGTCCTGCACCCTGAGGATCGAGAGCCTGACCACTCTCGTCAAAGAGTGACAGGCGAGAGCGGAGCATGCGGAGCGGAAGCATCTCGCAATGCTGGCAATCAGCCCTCTCAAAGGCTGACACCGCATGCTCCACTCCCAAACAAACTACACAAAGCTCGTGTGTGTCCCCAACCATTAAATAACGCGGGCAGGGAGAAGCACAGAGTTTGTAAAGTTGTTTTGCCATAACTCTTCCCAATAATATCAAACAGACAACAATAAATAGACAGAGACAGAGTAACACAGATCGCTTGCTGAGGCACAGAAGCTAATGCCGGTTTGCACCGGATGTGCTTTTATCCCTTCCTGGTCATGACGTCACCCGCCCGTGACGCTCATTCTTTCCATTGGACTAGTTGACATTGAGGCTCAGACGCATTCACGCTGGGGGCGTTCCCAAAGCGCTGTTGACGCATCGCGAGTTCCCTCGAAAGGGAACTCTAACTCCAGTCTGCACAGCAGCAGTTCATGTGGACCAAACTCTAGTTCGTTTTTCATTGCTTGAACACAGTTTTCAAAACTCTACACACTTACCCCATGACTTTAACCACAACCTGCACAACACTGTTGATTTACAGCACTTTGTTCAAATGCTAACACACTGCTGTCAAAACTGTGAACCACACATTCAAAACAGAATAGATTTCAGCCGTGTGCCTTTCAAACACTGCTGAGTGCAATTTCAGCTGAAAGGCTGAGCAGTTTTTTGTTTGTTATTTGTTCGAATTACAGGATGTACTTTTCTCGCCCAGGACAACTGGAAGCTGCTAGGGACTGGAAGATGCTGGCTGATCTTGACCAACGGCTTATTTTTCCACCTGAGATTGCCACCACTAACCTACGACCAGATATTGTTTTGTGGTCTGGATCAGCACGCATTGTTCAACTGATAGAGTTAACAGTGCCATGGGAGGATGCGGTAGATGAGGCATATGAGAGGAAGAAACTGCGGTATGCTCATCTGGCCACTGAAGCAGAACAGCGAGGATGGAGAGTCCATGTTTATCCAGTGGAAGTGGGTTGTCGAGGTTTTGTGGCACACTCTACAACCCGGTTCCTCAGAGACATCGGATTCAGTGGCCAAGAGTTGCGTCGCACAGTAAAGAACTTATCTGAAGCAGCAGAAAGGAGCAGCAACTGGCTGTGGTTGAGACGGAAAGATTCTAGCTGGCTGTGTACAGGCCGCCACGCTACGGTTTCGTAGAATTCTTGAAAACTTGAAGAGTCTGTTGGTTTGTTTGTATACGTTCCTGTGGATATTGCGTGAATGACGGGTGGTTGGGCAGATATTGTGTTTTGGGGTAGGTGGTATGCCATACGGAACCGTTGTCCACTGAAACTGCATATTAACGCACCAGTGGGGCTCGACAGCCTTAGTCAAACGGGTTGGCGCGTATGGTCGGGTTGCGGAGAGATTGTGAGATTGTGGTTAGGTCTCAGCAGCAGGAGGGATGTAGAGGTCAGTAAGCTGGGCTGAGTTGAGTGGGGGACGGAGGGGGGTGACTCTGGGATGCCAGAGTCACTGTCGAGCCCTCTTGAGGTGTCGTGGGCTAGTCGACGAAACACTGAGGACGGAAGGTGCCCACTTGAAGACCCTAGAGATGTCCCCTACTCGGTTCAATCCAGACGGTTGTCGTGCTGGTCCTGTAGTTGCAGCCGTCTCATGCGCTAACGCGCCAAGTACACTCCTGCCGTTAACGCCAGACAGAAGGGGAGTCACACCACCTTATGGAAAGAAGCGTAAATGGATGGAGAAGCATAGTTTACTGTAAAGCTACGTCTTAGTTTTGCTTATCTTGGCGAAAGCCGAGTACAAATCAGCATGAAGTTTTAACATCTACTCTCGTGTAATGGAAATCATGAAGATCTGGATACATCCAGTGACTGCGGTGAATAGTGCTGCTGGCAACCAGGGAAAGACCTTGTGACAGCCTGGAGAGACAGCTGACAGGAGGAAAGAGACCCCAATGGGGCTGGTAAGGGTTAGCTACCCTTGTCGGTAGTATCCAGCTCCGTGTTTACAGGATGCTGGAGACACCCGCCCAAGGCTTCTGAGAAATTAAAGAGAAAAATACCCCTAGAGTCTGCAAGAGCGGGGGCGGAAGATGACTCAATGTTGGACAACATGGTTAACGACTTAGGAATGGAAACGGATATTAGTATGGAGAGTAAGACAAGTTCAAGATCTGCAGTAAGCAAAGTCATTGAACTCCAAGTTTGTGTCTGTGGCTGGAGCAAGGCGACAACGGTCAGGGGTTTGAAGGTTCATCAAGGGAAAATGAAATGCTTGAGGGAGAAGGGACAAGGGCCTCGCATTGATCAGTACTTCTTACGAAGTCAGTCAAGTCAGTCGAATGAAATCCAGCGACAGGAAGCAAACCACAGCTCGCAGGATATCAGCACCCCTGTCATTGACGAAAGGAGGGCTTGCACAGTTAGTGATGAACATATTCATACTTGTGAACCCGGTCAGGCTAACCAGCATAAGAGAGAAAAGAACCTCAATGGGCATAGGCCTGGAGTTAGATGGCCAAGAGCTTGTGAGAAAACTGCATGGGACACGGTAAACACAGATCTATGCTTTGCATTGGAAAGATTAACTGGTACAGTTGAAAAGAAGCTGGATAAATTTGGGGACATCATTTACGCATATGGAAGTGAGAGGTTTGGTGTGGAAAAAAGGAAGGAAAAAGTACAAACTAGTCCTGGAATGTCTAGACGGCAGCAGAAAATTGAAGGGTTAGTTAGAGAAAGGAGACAGCTGAGGAAGCAATGGAAAAGAGCAGAACAAAGTCAGAAGGAGGGACTCAATCTCTTACAAAGGGCCATAAAAGATAAGCTGGCAACATTATGCAGAGCTGAGCGCCTACGGAAACGCTACAAAAAGAAGGAACGTGCGAGGGTTAATTTCTATAAAGACCCATTCAAATTCGTAAAGAAGTTATTCACCAGTGAGAAGAATGGCACTTTAAAAACATCTAGGATTGAGCTAGAGAGATATTTGGAGGACACGCATACAGATGCAAAAAGGCATGAGCCTATGTCAATTCCATCAGACATACCACCTATCAACCCACCAGAATACCAAATGGAGGTCTGTGCACCTAAGTGGAAAGAGGTAGAGCAGGCTGTGAGAAAGGCAAGGGCTTCATCATCTCCAGGGCCTAATGGAGTTCCGTACAGAGTGTACAAGAGTGCTTCAGGAGTTCTGCGAATTCTGTGGAAATTGATAAAAGTGGCATGGGAAAAACAGGTTGTACCTAGAGCATGGCGCAGAGCAGGTGGAGTCTTTATACCTAAAGAAAAAGATGCTACAAGCATCAGTCAGTTTCGTCCTATTTCACTATTAAACGTTGGGGGTAAGATTTTCTTCAGCATTATTGCCCAGAGATTGTCCACCTACCTGTTAAAGAATGGCTTCATTGACACCTCAGTTCAAAAAGCGGGCATTCCAGGGTTCTCAGGATGCTTAGAACACATCAATGTTATCTGGCAACGAATTCAGTCAGCTAAAAAAAGGAGAGGAAGGAGCTCCATGTGACATTCCTGGATTTGGCTAATGCATATGGTTCAGTGCCACATGAGCTTCTTTGGGCAGCATTTGATTTTTTCAGAGTACCAATGTCAATAACACATTTAGTGAAAGCCTATTTTGGAGATTTGCAATTCAGTTTCTCAACTCCAAAATTCAGCACTGCATGGCAATGCCTAGAGGTTGGAATAATGGCAGGATGCACCATTTCTCCACTGGCTTTTACCATGGCGATGGAAGTAATCATGAGGGCATCAAGATGGGTAGTAGGAGGAGAGCGCTTGGCTTCTGGGATGCGACTACCACCAATCAGAGCATACATGGATGACATGACAACCATGACTACAACAGTAGCCTGCACTAATCGGTTATTGGGGAAGTTAACAGATAATATTGAATGGGCACGAATGAAATTTAAGCCCTCTAAATCAAGGAGCATCTCGATAGTTAAAGGAAAGGTAGTAGATAAAACATTCTTCATTAATGGTGAGGCAATACCAACAGTTTCTGAGAAGCCAGTGAAGAGTCTTGGGAGATGGTACGATGGGGATCTAAAGGACACAGTTCGGGTGGGAGAAGTTAGACGACAAGCAATGAAAGGGTTGAAGGGCATAAACAGCTGTGCTCTACCTGGTAAACTAAAACTCTGGTGCTTTCAGTTTGGTCTACTGCCGAGGTTGCTGTGGCCACTGACTGTGTACGACGTTTCTTTGACAACAGTGGATAAGCTGGAAGCGTTGACAAGTTCATACATCAGGAAATGGTTGGGAGTTCCACGCTGCCTCAGCAGAGTAGGACTTTATAGGACTTTATAGGACTTTATTTTACCGCCTGATTTATGAAGCTGTGCGTACCTTTGAAATCCAGGTGTACGCAATACCTGCCCTTGATAAATCCCGCGGCTAAAAACGATCGTCATTAGAATAGCACGCCCCTATATATTCAAGACTCCGCTTCCCCCACACCCTCATTTTACGCCATGGACACACGGAAGACGGCAAAGAAGAGAAACGTCTCAGGTTACGTATGTAACCCTGGTTCCCTGAGAGGGAACGAGACGCTGCGTTTGAGACGCGGTGGGAACGCTCTGCGTGATTGCGTCATGAAGCACGTGTAAAATCAGTCCAATAGAAGCCCGATACGTCATGGGTGACGTCATAGACCAGGAAACTATAAAGCACCCTTGAAAACAGACCGCGAAAGCTTCTGAAAAAGTCTGAAGCAAGTCGATCAGGGCATGCAGGAAGTATGGCAGGCAAACGCAGCGTCTCGTTCCCTCTCAGGGAACCAGGGTTACATACGTAACCTGAGACGTTCCCTTTCAAGGGAACTTCGAGCTGCGTTTGAGACGCGGTGGGAACCCCATACCCACTACGCCATAGTGACAAATGCCCGTTCTGTGTGAAGTCCTTGCGCACACTAAGAAGCAAGCAACCTCGCCCCAGGAGTGGAGAGGTCAAGGTCATAAAGCCTGACAAATGTATGTGGAGAGGACCAACCTGCCGCATTACAAATGTCAAGAAGGGAAACACCCGAAATTAAGGCCGTAGAGGCCGCCATACTCCTTGTAGAATGGGCCCGTACAGCCATAGGTGAAGGCTGACCGGCCGCTTCATAAGCCAATGATATAGCCTCGACTATCCATTTGCTCATAACCTGTTTAGATGCAGGGCACCCTCTTCTGAGTGACCCAAAACATACAAATAACTGCTCTGACTTACGCCACAGGGCAGCTCTGTGAACGTAGGCATCCAATGCCCGAACTGGACATAACAGGTTCAGTTGTTCCTGATCTGGGGTATTAAAAGGTGGAGGATAAAAGGCCTGCAACACTATTGGGCCCCCAACATTAACTGGGACCTTAGGAATATAACCCGGTCTAGGGTATAGAAATGCTTTCACCATACCAGGTGCAAATTCCAGACATGACGGAGCAACCGACAGGGCATGCAAATCTCCAATTCTCTTGATAGATGAAATAGCAAGGAGAAATAAAGCTTTCAAAGTGAGGAATTTTTCTGAAACCTCTTCAATAGGCTCAAAGGGAGCCAGAGCCAGACCCTCAAGTACAATGGCTAAATCCCAAGCCGGTGCTCTAGAGTGCAGTGCAGGTCTCAACCTCAATGTACCACGGAGAAAACGAGTAATCAGAGGATCTCTCCCAAAAGAAGTACCCCCAGAGGGGTATGATAGGCCGAAATAGCCGCCACATAAACTTTTAAGGTGGAAGGAGATAATCCAGCAGAGAAACGGTCTTGCAGAAAATCGAGAACTGAACCAACAGGGCAGTTAACAGGATCTAACTGACGCTCACCACACCAGGTGGAGAAAAATTTCCATTTCAGTGCATACAGTCTTCTCGTGGAAGGAGCTCTGGAATGGAGAATGTCTCAACGACCTCAGTCGAGAGACTGGATTCTATGAGCCTGGCCCCCTCAGAGGCCAGGCCCACAGTTTCCACAACTCCGGTCGAGGGTGAAATATCGTGCCCCCTGCCTGGGACAGCAGGTCCCTCCTGAACGGAATCTCCATGGGAGAGCCGTCCAGAAGAGACAAAGTCCGAGAACCAAACTCGAGTCGGCCAGTATGGGGCTACTAGTAGCAGATGAGCCCCTTCCCGGCGAACCCTCTCCAGAACCTCCGGGAGCATAGATATCGGGGGAAATGCGTACAGGTGCAGCCTCGGCCACACCTGCACCATCGCATCCAGTCCGAGAAGAGCTGGCTGCGTGAGGGGGAACCATATAGAGCAATGCGTTGTACAAACGATGTGAAAGGTCGACTTGACTTTAGTTAGACCAAAGTTCTCCCTTAGAAGCTCCACCACCTCGGGGTGAAGTCTCCAATCCCCTGGGCCTCAGCCCCTGCCTCAACAGGATATCTGCTCTGATATACGAGACCATCAGTGTGTTGTCCGCCATTCGCCGAGCAACCACTCATGATCGCCCCCACTTGTGAGGGAAGCATCCGTCGATAGCAATATGCGTCGACAAGAAGCCCCCAACACTGGGCCTGGGCGAGGAACCAAGGTTCTTCCACATGACCGAAGCACGAAGGCATAGCCGCGTGACCTTGATCATGCGAAAACGTATTTCCCCTCGGAGAAAACCCCTTGGTCCTGAGCCACCACTGCAGGGGTCTCATGAACAGAAGGCCAAAAGTAATACGTTGGACGCAACTGCCATGAGACCCACCCGTCTGAAACTGTTTCACAGTGAGTGACTGGCCTAGATATACCCCATTACGGCTGTAAGAATTGCTACACCTAGAAAAGTGGTCCTCAGAGCACACTCTTCTTGGCGTTGAGAGGCAACCCCAACATCCTCGATGCCGAACTGCCATAAACTCAGATTGAGCTAGGAGCAACCAATCATTGATGTAGTATAATACGCGAATGCCCTGGAGTCTCAGAAGAGCCAGAGCTGCATCCACGCATACTGTAAAGGTGTGGGGTAACAAACCTAGGCCGAATGGAAGAACCCGATAATGGAATGCTTTGCCCCCGAAAGCAAACCTCGGGAACCTCCCTCATCCTCTTTCGGAAACAATGAAGTAATGGCTGTCTGCTGGGAGGAGGAACCCCTTCTACAGCTCCTTTTGCAGAAGTGACAGTACTTCCTGCTCCATAACCAAAGCCTGCTCGGGGTCCACCAATGAGAGGAGGACCCCTAGAAATCTGGGCGAACGAGAACCGAACTGAATTCTGAAACCCTTTTCTATAGTGTGCAGGACCCACTTAGAAATATGTGGCAGTAGTCTCTCAAGACTGGCCTCTGGATTTGTTTGAACAGTCACTACGGCGCCCTGAAGCGGCGAACCGGCAGGGAACAACCGAACTGACCATTCTACGACCCTCCTCGGAGGATCGTATGGGGATGCTGACACCTCGGTGCCCTGAACGGCGAACCGGCAGGGAACAACCGAACTGGCAGCGCTGCAACCTTCCTCAAAGAGTTGCACCCCAGAGGAAAAACGATTTCTCAAAACCGTCCCTTGGTTGAACAGTCACTACGGTGCCCTGAAGCAGCGAACCGGCAGGGAACAACCGAACTGACCGCTCTACGATCCTCCTCGGAGGATCGTATGGGGACGCTGACACCTCGGTGCCCTGAACGGCGAACCGGCAGGGAACAACCGAACTGGCAGCGCTGCGACCCTCCTCAGAGAGTCGCACCCCAGAGGTCGCCGAGGAGAAACGATTTCTCAAAACCGCCCCTGCCCCGGAGGAGCCCTCAGAAGCCTGATAGCCTCGTTTTCTTGCGACAGGACTTCTTGTCTAAGCTTTATTAGAGATGATGACAGTCCTCAGATCTTGCCTACCTCTAACTAGCTTAGTTCCTACGACCCTCCTCGGAGGATCGTTGAAAAAAGCAGGCACTTCGGCGCCCTGAAACGGCGAACCGGCAGGGAAACCGAACTGACTGCTCTTCTTTTTTCTTATTTGAAGGCTCGTTTGGGGACACTGACACCTTGGTGCCCTGAAACGGCGAACCGGCAGGGAAACCGAACTGGCAGTACTGCGACCCTCCTCAGAGAGTCGCACCCCAAAGGGCGCTGAGGAGAAACGATTTCTCAAAACCGTCCCTACCCCAGAGGGGACCACCCTTAGAAGCCTGATCGCCTCGGCGTCAGGGCTTCTTCTTTGTCAAAGCTATTTTAGAGATAAAACAGATCTTGCATGTCTCTAACTGGCTAGACTGCGACCGCCACCCAGGTACCCCTCAATTGCGGAGGAGCCCGAATGGCGACGCTCTGTTTTGCACTTTGTGCTGAGAGGAGCATAATATTTTTTGGCCGTCTCAGGAACATTAGATTGGTGAGGAAGAAACCTCTGGAACGCCGCTGAATGGTTTATTTCTTAGTTTTCTTGAAAGCGGAGCGTCCAGAAGAACAGACATAATTATATCTTTATTTTCCTTTATCTTTATATCAGAAAAAACTTATATATATATATATATACATATATATCACTCTGCGGCCACCAGCAGGAAACAACCGAACTGGCAGCGCTGCGACCCTCCTCAGAGAGTCGCCCCTCACATTATCCATGTCCTTATATACTCTACCCACCAGCGCTGCCTAATAAAAATGTATTCATTATTAAGATGGCTGGTGGGTAACGTCGGGGTTAATAACGATAACGCCGACTCGGGAGAGAGAAAGCTCGCAAGCGTCTCTTTAACCCGAGGCAATGTCATACTATGATACTTAATACCCAAACATTACTATAGTCAGACATCTGGGGATTAAACACATAAAATACAAGCCGGTTTATTCCACGATCTCGACACCTCAGTGTGGAGACAAGGAAAAACCACAGTCCCCGACGAGGAGGCTGAGATACAGAGTTTTCCTGTTTTAAGATACAGTTCATCTAACAAACTCTTCTTTATTTTCAATCTCATAATGTTCAACTGGCCAGTAAATATTAAACTGGCAACAGCACTAGATAAAACCTCCTTTTTTTCTTTAAAAAAGCTCCTCTTTATTCAACAGAGTTATGAGCTGGAAAATTTATTCATTGAAAACTCAAACATCTGCCTTTTTATAAAGATTTGTATTTGTTTTGTTCTCTTTCTTTTTAAACAAAACACTAACGATACCAATTCCTCGGAACTGGAAATCGCAGCACACTAGATCTGGCATGTGAAAGCTGAGAAAGGGCGGAGCCCGTCCCAACCCCCGCTGTCAGATCCGTTTTCGAACCCTGAAATACGAGCCGTCTCCGTGCCTCGGCAACAGAGAGACCCGCTCGGGGAACGCGAACCGAAACGTCCTCCTCGAAGAACGCCCGGCGGGAGCGGAGCGTCCTCACGGACAGCTTCTCGCAATGCACAGTCAGATCCCTCGAGAAATGACTGTTGCATGCTCCACTCCCAAACAGCAACAAAAAGCTGATGTGTGTCCCCACCCGTGATGTAACGAGGGCAGGGAACAACACAACGTCTATAATATTGCTTTGCTCGCCATAATGATAGATAGTGATATATATATTGGGCTTGACAAACAACAATAAATAGACAAGGACAGAATCAAAGAGAGCGCTTGCTGAAGACAACAGAAGCTTTCGCGGTCTGTTTTCAAGGGTGCTTTATAGTTTCCTGGTCTATGACGTCACCCATGACGTATCGGGCTTCCATTGGACTGATTTTACACGTGCTTCATGACGCAATCACGCAGAGCGTTCCCACCGCGTCTCAAACGCAGCTCGAAGTTCCCTTGAAAGGGAACTTCTCGGTAACACTTTATAATAACTGCATGCTATTGATCATTTGTAAACAGTTAATTAATCATTTATAAAGCATTAATAGACATTAATAAGCAGTTTATAAATACAGCTATAAACGCTTTTTTTCTTGATTTATAAGCATATCTATAATGCGTTTAATAATTGTATATTCATACTTTGTTAATGATCAATTAAGAATTTCTAAATGAAGTATAGCATTATTTACAAACAAGAGTTGTCAGTCATTCATAAGATCACTTAGAAAGTGTAAGTAAATGTAGTAAATACAGGTAGTTATAAAGCATTTAGTAGTGGTCAGTTAACTATTTTGTGAGCTAATCTAAAGTGAGGACTACTCATGCCTTGTAAAGCATTTATAAAGGAGATTTGAAGGCGCATCAATCTTCTAAACAGTAAAATGTAACAAACACAACACAGTGATACAGAACATAGAAATATTTAACAGCCTTTAAATCTCCTTTATAAATGCTTTACAAGGCATGAATAGTCCTCACTTTAGATGAGCTCACAAACATAGTTAACTGACCACTACTAAATGCTTTATAACTACCCGAACTAACCCTGAATTACAGCATAAATACATGTTAATAAAGCATTTATTAACACACTAAGTAACCATCACTTTATGTCTGAATAATAAGATGTATAAATGTACATTTAAATAGTTTATTAATCATTTTGTCACAGGTCGGGAGAGTCGACTGGGTCTACCCCCCTCCCTTTAGAATGTACCACTGAGGAGCAAACCAGAAACCAGGCGGACAAGGAAAGTAAAATGTAACAGGCTTTATTGATTAAAAGAATTTGTATATCCTAATTAAAACTCCTCCTTCCTCCCCAGCATCCAGTGGCCGCCGGGACGTCGGCTGGACAACAGGCGGGGACTCGGTCCACTCAACCCCTCAGACTCTTCGGGTGCCGAGGCTCTCGGCTATGGAGGGGACGCGGATTTGACCAGCAGGTAAGTACTCTAAGCACGGCTTATCCTTCTCGGGCTCTGAGCGGACTGTACTCTTCTCGACCTCCCAAGTACAGAAGTTTACAGCGGTGAAGAGGGGCGTCGACTAGACAGCAGGTGGGTACTTCGAGTACGGTTGGTTCTTCCCTATACAGGGGATGCAGAAAGCTTACGGCTGTGAAAGGGGCGTCGACTAGACAGCAGGTGGGTACTTCGAGTACGGTTGGTTCTTCCCTATACAGGGGATGCAGAAAGCCTACGGCTGTGAAAGGGGCGTCGACTAGACAGCAGGTGGGTACTTCGAGTACGGTTGGTTCTTCCCTATACAGGGGATGCAGGAAGCTTACGGCTGTGAAAGGGGCGTCGACTAGACAGCAGGTGGGTACTTCGAGTACGGTTGGTTCTTCCCTATACAGGGGATGCAGAAAGCTTACGGCTGTGAAAGGGGCGTCGACTAGACAGCAGGTGGGTACTTCGAGTACGGTTGGTTCTTCCCTATACAGGGGATGCAGAAAGCTTACGGCTGTGAAAGGGGCGTCGACTAGACAGCAGGTGGGTACTTCGAGTACGGTTGGTTCTTCCCTATACAGGGGATACGGAAAGCCCACGGCAGTGTTGATGACACAGAATGCAAGCGGCTTTAGATGGAGGACACTCAGAACAGCAGATAACTGGATTTCCTCCGTTCTCCAGGACAGCGTCAATGACGAATCAGAACACAGCAGGCTTGGAATGTACAACACTCAGAACAACAGATACCTGGGTTTTCTCCGCTCTCCACGACAGTGAGGATGGAACAGTATGCAAGCGGCTTTAGCTGGGGGACACTCAGAACAGCAAATAACTGGTTTTCCTCCGTTCTCCAAGACAGCATCAATGATGAATCAGTACACAGCCGGCTTGGAATGTACGACACTTAGAACAACAGATGACTGGATTTCCTCCGTTCTCCAGGACAGCATCAATGATGAATCAGAACACAGCAAGCTTAGAATGTACAACACTCCGAACAACAGATAACTGGAATTTCTCCGCTCTCCACGACAGTGAGGATGGATCAGTATGCAAGCGGCTTTAGCTGGGGGACACTCAGAACAGCAGATAACTGGATTTCCTCCGTTCTCCAGGACAGCATCAATGATGAATCAGAACACAGCAGGCTTGGAATGTACAACACTCCGAACAACAGATAACTGGAATTTCTCCGCTCTCCACGACAGTGAGGATGGGACAGTATACAAGCGGCTTTAGCTGGGGGACACTCAGAACAGCAGATAACTGGTTTTCCTCCGTTCTCCAAGACAGCATCAATGATGAATCAGAACACAGCAAGCTTTAAATTCCACCGTCACTTAATCTCTTCTTCAGCAGCTCCAAACTGCAACACAGGGCAAGGCCGATAGGCACGTGACAGAATTCGGTATAGTAAGCATGCAGTAACTTCACTTCAAACACACACGGTGGGGCACAGCATCAACTCACGTCACTCTCAACCACTCTGTGAAATATAAGGCCACAGCCCACCTCCTTGTTCTGAACAGCAGGGACAGTAAGACGGAAGAATATATAGCGACCTCAATCATGCATCACAACAGCTGTCTTCTCATTACGGTGTCTAGACTCCTGTTCCTAGATCGCTTCTCTTCATATACAGTATCTTGGTGTATAAATCACATACCAGACGGCCAGTAAAAGGTTTGCACTTATCTCTACCCAAGAAGGGGACTTGATATCTCCAAGGCGACTTCTCCTCTGCTTCTCTGTTCCACACCACCCAATCTTTCGTAGCGGACTCCCTTCCGCGGGTCGATCTCACCAGTCAATTTGTCCCACAGAAACTCTCAGCCCTCCTCGACGGAACAAAGTCAGGACACAGCACCCGAACACCGAACACAGAACACTGCACTGAACTACCCCTTGGTCTCCCAAAGCTTGGTTTTTATCTGTTTCAAGACGCTGTGTGTCCCAATCACCAAACAGCCCCTTGATGCGCCGCACCTGCTGTCACTCTGTCATCAGCGGCTGCTGTTGCCATGGCAGCGACGCATACCAGGCTGGCTGGGTGTTGCGTCGAAAGCGCTCCGGGCGGAAACATTCCTCCGTGGAATATATAGTTCCGCTGCTGGTTCGTCACCTTGTGACAATTTACTTACACGTTCTAAGTAATCTTATGAACCACTGAAAAATCTTAAATAACTGGTTTATAAAAAATGCAATTATTCATTTAGAAATAATAAATTGATCATTAATAAAGGATGAAAAAATACAATTATTAAATAAATTATGGATATGCTTGTAAATCAAGAAGAAAGCATTTATAGCTGTATTTATAAACTGCTTATTAATGTCTATTAATGCTTTATGAATGATGAATTAACTGTTTACTCATGCTTAACTAATGATTATTAGCGTGTAGTTATTATAAAGTGTTACCAACTTCTCTGACGTGGAGCCGAAATGACCTATAGCAATGCAATATTTTACAGCACGTCTTTTGAATTAGCATTCAATTTCGAATCACGTTACATGTATTGGTGTGTACAATAGTGATGATGATGATGTGATGTGGAGTAGGCATTCATTCACATTAATAATTGCATGACAATTTGTAATATGGGGACAGTGTGTTTTATCTCAGTGAGGGTTGTGTAGTGTTTGGCTTATCTGCACTGAGCCTGTGTTGAGCGTGTGTTAAGAGTTGTGTTGCTTGGAATGAGTTTTGCAGGTGATATGAACCAGAGTTTGGTCCACATGAACTGCTGCTGTGCAGACTGGAGTTAGAGTTTTGCACATATAGCTCCAGTTGTGCTCACTCTCGTTTAGCAATCGAAAAAAACTGTAAAAGCATGTCGATTAATTCCTTTGTTTTCCCCACAAGAAAGTGTTTATTTGAAAGAAATTGTTGGTTATATGTTCAGATAATTGATATTCGTGACAAAAATCACTATATTAAGGCAAGGTGTATTTTAATTAAAAAAAACACAAAGCCATTTTTTCATTTTAAAGAAGTTTATACATTTTTTTATAATTAAATTTATTAAACAATTGTATAAATGATGGACCAAACAAAACTGATAAAAACAGTATTTTTTTTTAGAAAAAGAAAAAAAATAGTAACTGGAATGAACGCTTGGTAACAGGAATGAACATTGGGTAACATGAACGAGTGTCTGTGTGTGCACGTGCTGTGTGTATGAGAGAGAGTCTGAGTCACACATGACTGTGTGTTCATAAGATTTCTGTGTTGAAGTGATGTACTATGTGCTAGTAGTACTTCACAGCGAAGGAGGTGGAAAGAGAAAGAAGGAGAGAGAGAAGAAGAGAAGGAGGGAGAAAGAGGGAAGTTAAGACAAAAAAGAGGGAAAAGAGAGGGTTTGCGTGTGTGTTTCGCTCCTTCCATTGCAATATCCCATAGGTGTGTGTTTCTGGCACCAGCATGGGTTTCTCCAACTTCTTCCAAATATAAGAAAGACAAAGAAAACGTTTACGTCACCTCGTGGTGGACTGGCTTCCTGGAAGTATGATGTTCACATTATACAACTAATGCTAATGTTCAACTAATATTTACAGTATTAAATCAACAAAACAGAGGACTCTACTCACGCCTGTTACTTTAACTCACTCCTGTTATTTTTCATATTAGGGACTGTTCGTTTTTTATTTAAGGGGCTACCGGATGAGTTTTGAGATCTCAAAATAGACTTGACCCTCCTTCGCCAGCAATACATTTTTCTCCGACCCTCCAAAATTATTGTGAAAAAAGGCATGACCGATAATTTATTCATTAGGCCTACTTCTGTAGTACTGGTTTGCCCTTGGCAAATATGTTCAGATACCTCTATGCGTATAGACCTACACCAAACGGTCATTAAAAAGGGTCCTGTACAGGGTTGTACAGTGTGACATCTACGAAAAGTGTACCACTGTATGAATATGAATAAATCTACCACTGTAGCACGTGTGCGATACAGTTTTGTAAACTCCATTACTTGTGTTTGTTTTCAGACATGATAACAGTCATTTTATACTTGTGCTTTGTGTGATTTCACGATTTTTGATTGTGGATGATTTAAAGTCTCCACGATTTGCTTTTGAAGAAATATGGTAGCATCGCTACAGCGCACATTATCAGCTGCAGTTCTGGCGCCTCGAGCTTGTTTACTCGCCGCGTCCGCGCGAAGGTGAAGGGCCTATTTTGTTTGGCGCGTGCACGGCAGATTTTGTAACTGCGCGCGCGGCTCCGCATCCGAAGATGGACGACTTCGAGCCGAATCTGGCCGAGCATATACGTCTCATCACACCGGCACAGTTTGTGAGTCTAGTAGTTGCTTAAATTTACCAAATGAGCCTACAATACCAGACATAAGCCATTTTAATTATGGTCCATGTTTTATAAAAAAAATAGTCGAAACTAAATGAAAATGTTTTTCTGAAATTAGAAAATATGTAGGCTAAGTTATCGTTAATTTAGTTGTAGGCTATCATCCCCATTATTATATAAAATATCTCCGTTCCATCTTTTTCTTATTTCAGTCATAAATCCTATAGGCTATGTTCTCAGATTAATTTATTTTGTTCTAATGTAACAAGTAGCCTAATAATCTCAAAGTGTACTGCTTTACACGATCCTTTTGTAGTGTGGTTTTAGTGAAGTGAAAAATAAATATTCACCTGTGTAGGCTAATTCTTCTCACCACATCATATGTTAATGCAGCGGTAGAGTTACAGTTATTTGCTCGTACTTTAAAGTTTTGCCGGGTAAACATTTACCAGGGGCGAAGTGGGACCTAATTTGGTAACACTTTATTTTACGACCCGCAAACAACTGCGTAAGTAAACCGAAACTACGGTGTACGTTTCTGTAATTATAGTGTAATTCCGTGTAGGTATACGGGAACAATATGTTAAGTTTTGGGTAAAAAAGGGGTAACAAGCAGATACACAACCTGCAAAGAACTTCATAAGTAAACCGAAATTACGGTGTACGTTTCTCTGTAATTATAGTGTACCTCCGTGTAGGTAAGGGAACCATGTTAAGTTTTGGGTAATAAAGGGGTAACAAGCAGATATACAAGCAAATTATTTATAATGTAATTATTTTAAAACTAACAGGTACCTATTCTGTTAATATATTCCAGGCAAAATTTGTACGTCTGTTGTATATAAAAGTTATCATTACATTTCTGGCTAAATATGTTCTTGTGCAATTTTATTGTGTTCTTGTTAAAATTTCATTTTGGCATGGGTTGACTTAAATTAAGTAATAAATTCCAATAAATTCATTTTTTATCATACTGTGCTTACACACAGCCATATATATATATATATATATATATATATATATATATATATATATATAGGCTACACGTTTAATTTTCAACCCACAGATGTCAAAATCATGCACAAGAACATATTTTGCCAGAAATGTGATGATAACTTTTATATACAACATAATTAAATTATAAATTATTTGCTTGTATATCTACTTGTTACCCCTTTATTACCCAAAACTTAACATGGTTCCCTTACCTACACGGAGGTACACTATAATTACAGAAACGTACACCGTAATTTCGGTTTACTTACGCAGTTGTTTGCGGGTCGTAAAATAAAGTGTTACCCCTATTTTTTTTTTTTTTTTGCAAAATTATTTTAAATAGATTCAGAAAGCCACCACTACTGGTCACATATGGTTAGATTGATTTGTTTAGATCCAGTGAAGTCATTTCCCACCACCTTTTCTCAAGTGGTCTAATACAAATAAATAAAACATTAACTAGCAGAGCATTCATTTAGTTAGCTATTAAATAAGAGATCTAGCGCTAAAATGTGTTGTTTTTGAACTCAAGCTCGAGCGCTCGTCGCCGCTGCGATCAGTGTCATGGATACAGCGTTCTCTGTGGCGCGCGCAGTCTTCACTCGGACGCGCGCTTCAATCTATCGCCGTTGCGGAGACTATTCATTCCGGTAAAATCACAAAATAAAACAGGACTGAGTGAAAACCCTGGGACAAGACTAAAATGTGTATTTTATCTAAAATATTAGATAAAATATTTTTTTCTCATGAAAGAAAAAAGATATTCTGAAGGATTTTAATCATCATATCATGGTAAAGTTTAGAGATAGAGAGTGGGGACATGCAGAACATGCTATTTTTTAGTGTTCTATGTAGTTTTTATTAATGTTTTTAATTATACATTTTAAATTTGTAGTTAGCTTAATGTGCCGGACATTTTGCTTACAGTAATAATAAAATGTATTTTAGAGTTACTAATTTTCATGCAATTTTATACATATAATGTCCTGGGGACAGAAATGTCACCCTTTCGGTGGAATGGCTCATAAACTGCAGCTTAGGACATTAGGCTTCAGACCGTCCGTTTATTCGTTTGTCTGTCACCCACGTTTTCTAACCTTTATCTTTTGAACATGAAGTAGCCATACTAATGTTTTAAGTATAGGCTACTGGGTAAACATCTGGACATACTGAGAATTGCATGTCAAATATATAGGCTATATAAACTAATAACTCCATAACTGTCTCTGTCTGTCTTTCGTTCATGATTAACACTTTCCATTATTTGATTCTTTATTTACGTCATTATTCTTTCTTTGTTTTTCTCATGGATCATATATATATATATATATGATTAATTCAAAATCTTTTGTGTGTCTGCTAAATTAATAAATGGAAATGTAATTCTAGCTATTAGTCTTTTAAATTTGTATTTAAAAATAACATAAAATCCCTTTTATTAAAACAACTTTAATTTACAATAATTATGCATTCGACCAGTCGAAACACGAACGCACCCCAGAGAACGGTCGACTCAGAATCCTTGTGTTATTAACCCCTAGATTCATTTTGGGCCGGAATTGTACTTTAATTAATTTGACATTTTCTTGAAATAACTTGCATTAAATCCACATACTGATCAGAACCAGTGTTTATTTACATTTTATTAATAGGCTAAAGAATTAGCTTTTATTTTATATTTTTAATTTTCATATTAATTCTAGTTTAAAGTTTAGTCATTTTGTTATGTGCTTTTGTCAATGTATTAGTTATATATAGTAGCATGTATTAGTATTTTTTTAATATTGCTATTTAGGTTTAATTTATTTTTATTTAAACTTTATTTTTATTTATTTCTAGTTAATATTTTGAGTCCTTCAACTTCAACTTATTTCAGTTTATTTCCAAGGCAACATTTCAAATTTTCGTTTAGTTTATAAGTTTTTCAAATAATGATTATATTTTATTTTATTTCCGCTTTATTTCAAGAAGTGAACTGAAATGTTTTGAATCGTTTTAGTTAACAATAATAATCCTCCTCAGAACCAATGTCAGTTGTCTTTAGCCAAGCATTCACATAATGCTTACCTTTTATACCACTGTTGAATCAGATCGAATGCATTAATATTATGAACAGCAGCTATGCTAATTATTTCCCATCTGCTTTTCTGCTGTTATCTCGGGACGCTAGTCGAGGTAAATAGCGTTCGTCAGCTCCAGCTTGTATCCAGCCTCTCACGGAGACTTCAGATGCCCCAACACCTGCGATGAGACGACTCGACGCCGGCGATATGTTATGCCCTAAATTAATACATGATTAACTAACTGTATTTTTTCAATGTACATTTCTGAAATGCACTTTCTGTAAAGCTGCTTTGAAACAATGTCTATTGTGAAAAGCGCTAAATAAATTTGAATTGAATTGAAATGAATTGTCATGGAAAACAAAATAATCTTTTACAAAATAATCATAAATTAAAAACGTTTAATTTGTACCATTTAGGGCTGTATTTTGTGTAGAACGCATAAAGCAAGGTCATATTCTGATGCATCCCAGCAACATAATTTGACTCTTGATAAAAATAATAATTTGGTCTCTGTTTTCATGAATTTCCCACGACTTTAGCCTGTTGTGTTGTGTAATCTGACTGTATTATCATTCAGAACTTAGTTTTAGTTTTACTTAGAACTTAGTGAAGATTAGAGACACAAAACTCACCCAGAAAACAGAGCCGCAGTATTTCTCTAAAGCAGCAGACATGTTTCTTGCATCCCTCTGACCAGCAGCAAACACAGAAGATGCTTTTCTTCTACTAAACACACTGACTCTCTCAGCGCTGGAGTTATTACTCTTGTGGACACGTCACATAAACCTCGAGGTGATCTGTGCGGTTCTTCCTAACCTGAACTCTTCTGAGAGATGTCCCCCACATCGGCTCCTCTAACTGAGTGACAGTGTCGTCTTAGAGCTCCTGTCCCTGTGACAGAACAAATGCACACACATGTAACCTTTCCCCACTTATTGAAAAAGAAACAGCCCAGAGATTACTATTTAGTTTTCATTACTCACCAGTCTAGATGCCAGATGCACCATGGTTATGCAGCCTACTTGTGAGGAAGGCGAGGGATGGACACTCACGCCCCTCTGTTTAGGGCCTCGCCCACTAATCTGGTTACTCCTATTACTGTCCTGCAGAGACCTATATTTGGAGGCGAAGCAGCACTAATAAAGACTGTTTTAAAACTTTCACAGAGACCTCAAACAGAAGACACAAAGCCTTTCTTTAAATTGAATTTCGATTTGTACTAATTGTATCTTAATTTTAATCAATGTTTCATCAACCAATTGCCTGGATTTAATAAATAAGAAGTAAATATAGCAGACAATACATAGGCTAATCACGACACGGAGGCGCCTGCGCGTGAACTGGAGCATACGTACCAGACAGCAAGCCAACATTGAATAAACATTGTTTTTCCATCTGAATCATCATTATGGTTGATATCGAAATTTCAATGCAAAATTAATGTTGAATCACCATTACCCTGTCGATGAAAACCTGATGTTATTAATGTTGATGGCAACGATATTGGAATAACATTGATCTATAGTTATCTTTATGATTGATTAAGCATTGATATTTGGTTTACCGGGCGATCGCTGAATGTGTTGAAAAGTCATTGATTTATAGTTGACCGGGAAACGACGCTGTTGTTGAAAAGTTATCGACATATAGTTGAGGGGGACATATGATTGAAAATGCATTGATATGTAGTTGACCGGGAAATATGATTGAAAATCAATAGATTTTTGGTTGACCGGGAGATCAACGGGTGTTATACCAACGTTACTGCACCGGACACAGCTCATTTCTGGACCTGGCACAAGCGTAAAGGTAAGTTTGCTTATTGTTTGATATGAATGAATTGTACTAAATACTGTTAGGCTGATCGTTAACAAGATGGTTATAGTGTAACGTTAGTAACCGACGCAGTGCTGCAGTCACTGAAATAGATTTTTGTTTTACCACTGTGTAAAAATCTGCCAAAAGTAGGCTAGGCCTACTTTGTAGTTCTCTTCTAGGTTATAAAATTAGCAAAACCTCCGAGTCCAGTCTATTTTTGTGATATTTAGCTCAAAATACATGTCTGTAGCCTACCCATTGCTTGTGTCGTGAAATCTATTAACACAGCACTATTTCTTCTCACTGCCGGAGAACACCGGCGGAACCAACGCTAGCCACAGAAGTGACCGCAGCGGGCCAGAATTACACAGAAGACATGACTTACCGGTACTTTACTTTATCCAATGCAGAACTGTCTCGAGTTGTAACTGGGAATGCTGATTAGACCATCTTGTCGTAATACAAATCCAAAATATGAATGTACTAGTGCTTATGCGATATCACGATTTTTGCGCGCCTGACAGTCAGGATTGGCGTCAAGGGGGGAGGGCTTAGCCCCACGTTACATACTTCATCTCGCGGCACGAATGTACCAATACAAATAAATAATATAGCTGCGAGCAGCGGTTGCGGGCCCAAGCCGGTGGCACCGCAACCCCGGAGCCTTTAGTTACCTAAAGGCACCGGAGTGGCGGTACCGCCGGCTTTGGCCCTTCATCGCTGCTCGCAGCTATATTTATATATATATATATATATATATATATATATATATATATATATATATATATATATATATATATATATATAAACAAGCCGGTGCCTTTAGGGTTACTGTGCACGACGTGCAAAAACGTAACCCCGCTTTCACTGTCGCCCTACGGTCTCATGGATTTAACGGACACATGAAATAAGTACACAAGACCGAAAATTCATATGAAGTGTACCATTTTGGACAGGGCCTATGATCGTGAATCACAATAGCCACATATATGAGATAATTTCAATTTAGAATCATTTTTAATGTCATAGGATGTCATAGGTCAATCTGTTTTGCAGCACTTAAATGTGTAAATCCAGAAGCCCAGTATTTATCTGGAGGTCTTTGCCCTTTGCCTGTCAACCTGGTTTGTCTCTGCCTTTTCTGTTCTGCCCTGTTCGCCATTTCCTAATAAAAAGCTGCAAATGGATCCCCCTGGCCTGACCCTGCCTCGTTACAACACATATGCTGCATCTGCTCGCTATCCGCCGAATGGCTCTGGTAGTTCCGCTTCAGCACTGATGATGTTGTAGGAATAGTGCGCTCTGGTTGGTCTGGATTATTCGGGATTTTTTATTTTTTACAGAAATAAGTTATTTATAATTTAGATGAGAATAAAGTTAGTGTTGATTAAAATGAAGGAAAACAAATATATTGATCTGAAATATAGCACATAAATTTCAAATTAATTTAGGTTCAATTACCAAACATGCAATCTTAATTTAATTTAAAGCAAACAATACATTTAAATACATTTAAATTATGACTAGTCAGAATGGCATTGTAGATATCTCAAACTGGAGTTAGGGATAGTCATAAACAGGGCCCGTTTCTGAAACTTTGCACATGTCTACTGGCTAATAAATGTAATGTGTCTGTCGAGTTTTATGCAATTTCAAGCATGCTAAGAGTCTCAAAAGCATCAAACAAGAATATTAAAGTTTGATGCGTTGCCACGGCAACAGTATCTAAGATATCAATAATATTTTCACAGGTCTACATCTGCCGTGTGTTTACATTATACACATAAAGTTTGAAGCAAATCGGGTAAAAATAAGAGGGTTATTTCAAAGCATTTTGAAAGTAACACACTTCCTGCTGCCAGTTGGTGGCGCTATAACTTTGACTCGCAATAGTCACATCCATGTGATCGGCCTCTTACAATGAACACACTGCTGAAGTTTCACCAAGATCAGTTAATGTATAAAGAAGTTATAACACACTTCCTGTTTCTCTTTTCGCGCCATAATTTCGTTTCCTCGCCAAGCATGGCCAAACCGTTCGAGATATCAAAAATCCACTGGCAATTTTTCATCCTCAATGTCTTGACTTCATGTTGACCGAGTTTCGTGCCGTGTGTTTGAATTCTCTAGGAGGAGTATTTCAAATTCCATTGCATGCGTTTTCCAAACAACCCTAAATAGCCGACTTCCTGTTGGGCTGGGGTAAAAAGTAAGAGTATGAAGGATATATGAACCGATGAGATCTATATGTGTACTGAGTTTCATATTATTACATGCAAACGTGTTTGATTTATGGACCAAGTTTTCGGACCCCGTTCCAGGGGCCGCTGTCGAGCCCCCCTGCCACGCCCGGGTACCAGCTTCAGCCCGGCCCTGATGGCCGCAGGTTCTGACCCGTGTGCAAAGTTTCAAGAGTTTTTGAGCATGTTAAGGGCCCCAAAAGTGCCTGAATAGTCGTTAGAATTTTTTTTTTAAATGTATCCTAAGGAAAACAATAGGGCCTTCGCCCTTTCAGGGCTTGGGCCCTAATAATCTCCTGTTTAACTTAGGCCTAAATGCTAATTTTTTGTATTGTGATTTTATTTTCGGTTTTAGGTGCTCTACTCAGATGGGGACAGCCACCGTCACCCAATTCACATGTGCCAGACCGGGCAAGAGGCACTGGACGACACAATATTCAGGCGTCAGAGGACATTGAAGTGTAAATAAAGAGTACAAATAAATAAAAAGGCTAATAAATTTGTGTGGTGTGTTCAGTGTTAATACAAGATTTGAAATGTTCCATTACTTTTTAACAACCTGGCTGTAGATAAAGCAGGCTATTTAATTTATGGCATTTAAAATTAACATTTAAAAACGATTGAAATTCCATTGAAATCACGTTGATCCTTAGTTCAGTTGAAATTTCAACATTGTTTCAATATTGCTGATAATTGAAATACCATTGAAATTCCGTTGATCTATGGACAGGATTTCAATGTTGTTTCAATATTAAAACAGGGTGCAAAATGATGTAGAATCAACATCAGAGTTCGATGTTGATTCAATGACTTAATGTTGACAACGGAATGTTGATTTAACATAGTTTCAATGACTGTTTGCTATCTGGGCTCATAAATGAACCGAAACTCAGCGTATAAGGTAGCCTACTTCACAGACCTGAAATATATATATATATATTGAAATGTCTACTTGTAAACTGAACAATTCAAAACGAAAGAAAACGGACTGCTCTCTGCTTATGAAATGTGCATTTCTCTCTGGCGAAGATCGCGAGTCAGCAACGTCAACTTCTTCTTTATTAATAAACAATTAAAAAGTCTCCTTGCTATATTTGACATATTCATAATCATTCATTGCTTTTGCCGGTTCTCTCATGTGCACCCGCTCCTCCGATTCAATCTCTCGAGCCCGCACCGCGCGGCGACCAGAGCCCGGAGTCCATTCTACCCTTAGCTGCACATATAAAAGCATGGGAAAACATCCCAGGGGTATCGAAGTGGGTGCTAATGTGAAATAATAATGTAGCCCGACTACGCCACCCAATTGAAGAGCTGGGACTCTATTAAATAAAATAAATCTTGCAAGTTCTTTTAGTTTGGTGGGAGCAACACAACAGAATTACCCAAACAACAATTTCAGTATAAAAGTTTATACAATCTCTGATTAAGATGATAAAAAGAAAGGGCGCGCCATGCACTCACGCACTCTCTCACTCAATTTAAAAACTGGACATTGGAATAAACACATTCACAAATCCACTGGAAGTCCACAGTCCGTAAGCGGTTCCGCCAACACAAGTCCGTCTCGCACCGAACAGCGGCGTCTACACCGCAAGCCACCTGTCACTCACTCGTGTGCATCAGCACAACACTCACACAAACAGAGAAAGAGAAAGAGCCGCCAGTATCTCCACAGGAGATAAACACAGCATAAACAACACCACACTAGAAAAGCTATTAATCGTGCCCAGAGATGTATAGTAACGAAGTAGAACTACTTCACTACTGTACTTAAGTACTAAAAGGCTGTATCTGTACCTACTCTACTAGAGTATTATTTTTTTCTCCTACTTCCACTTTTACTTCGGTACATATTTTCGATGAGTTTAATACTTCTACTCCGATACATTTTTTATGTGCTGCATCGTTACTCGTTACAATTATAAAAATGTTACGAATCACTCCAAACCCACATAATCACTGCCAGAGCGGTAGATGGCTCTGTCACCAGGTTTGATGAAGCTGGCTCATCATTGAGGGAATCAAGCGATCAAGAAGACCGCGCGTGCTCCCGTTCTGCCTCTCGCTCTGCTGCCTGCCTCCAGTGAGAACACTTGAGATTTGTTAGTTTGTTTCGAGATGGAAGAACCAGAAACATCATTCAACTTCGAGTGATCGAGGCGGTGTTTTCATTTGTTGGAGTGAAAGATAATTCATATAGAATGTGCGAGGACGCCGACGCACTGAATCGTTCTTTGTTTTTAATAGTTCAAAGTTACTATTAAATTTAATGTTAATACCTTGACAAACATCATTAAAAAGATATAAGACTCAAGGTTTAGTATTTGACCACTATTTTATTCTGAGAAACTTATAGTGACAGTTATTTCTTAATTTGTGTCAGGAGTTATGTAATGAAAAAATGAGTCGATACCTTTAATATGAATTATGAGCGTCAGCTGCTCCCATTAAAAAAAAAAACTCCCGTGTAGTCGTCATGAAAGCGCTTGACCAAACAATGTCCTTCACGGCTTTTAGCTTGTGCAGTTAAATATTGATAGATTTTCATAGATTTACGTCAGATGTCTTTAGAGAGGAATAATATTTAATGAATTTATACCCAAAATGGGCCGATGTAATTATTATGAGCTTTGGATACTCTGATATACTGTATTTTCAATCCATACTGGCAGTCTGAGGGCGCCCTGTGCACATTAGTCCATATATGGAACACATGAAGAAGAGCCATATCATGTGACATTCCAGGAACTCCCTGAAATAAAGCTTTCAGATATTGCTGTAACATGCAGATAAATACCCAATAAGCTGTGGAGAAAAAAGGCACAAGCAGGGAGAAGGGTGAGATGCTTTACTACATAATACAATACTTGTACTTTCAGTACTTGAGTAGTAAAAAACTTTTTAAACTACTTGCAATACTTAAGTAAACATGTTTGAATACTTTAGTACTTCCACTTAAGTATGGTGCTTAAAGAGCACTTCAACTTCTACTCAAGTCACTTTTTTGATAGAGCACTTGTACTTTTACTCAAGTCTGTGTCTCTAGTACTTTATACATCTCTGATCGTGCCACACTCAATTAGATCACTGGAATTCGTGAATATGCATAAGCGATAAAGACAATAGTATGACTACAGTATACAGACTAGAACTCTCTAATTTAGGTGAGACGTAGATCTTAACTTCGGAAGCGATCGATCTCTATTGTAAATGATCAAGCAAACTCACAGTAGGGCGACAGTTTGTGTGAATGATTGTTCTCTTTCATAGGTTCACTCAACGCTGCGTAGCTTAAGACGCAGTGGGAACGCCCTCTGGGTGTGCCGATTGTCTGAAGCCCTTATAGAATCACGCCAATACATTGGCTGATGGCGCGGGCGCCGCCCCGACGCTCTTGCGTTGTCATATTATATCAGCGTGCGCGCGCCATCTGCTCCTCAGATTTCTCTGCCTTCACGAAGCGGCCATGTTAAGCCCTTTGGTCTCGGTTTTTCTGGCCCAAAATAATTCGGATTTATCATCAGCATTCTTCATCTGCACTTCAGCGACTGCGAATAGTGGAACTCTGTTCTCCTTGCGGTGAAGTGCCATGGAGTTTCGTCGTTGCCCGCCGCCATGCGTTCGCTTTATTGCGAACGACGACCCTCACAGTAAGTGTGTTAAATGAATGGGTTTTTCGCATGCGCGCGAGGCTGTTTTAGGCTTGTCTAAATGCAAGTTTTGTGACAACCTGCTTCTCAAAACCCTCCGCTCTCGGCTCGCGGTTTTTGAGAAGGAGTCATTCGTTCCCCCCCGTCGCGCTCCCGAGGCTGCCGAGGCCTCGTTGGAATCTGCGACCTGGGGTTCGGATGTAGAGCTCGAGGATATAGAGTACGAGCAGACGGGCCAGGCCCTTTCTCTCCCTCCCTCTCCCGAGCACGCACGCGGTGTTCGGCCAGTCGAGTTTTCGCATGATTATTTATGCCCCAGCCCGAGAGCGCGCGAGGCGGTTTCTTTCGGGCTGGAAGATATTATTTACACTACAGCGTCCGACTCTGAGGATTTCGGGCCTGCTTTAGCTACTGACGGTCTCCCGCCTAGCGGCCAGGAGGCGCGGCCTACTGCGGCCTACACGGAGCTTATCGACGTGCTTTCGCGCGCTACAGAGAAGCTCTCTATCAACTGGCCCGACGAGCCCCGTGAGTCACAATCGTCTAAACTTGACGAGAGATTTTTAAGTGGCCCTAATTCAAGGCCTGAGCAGAGAAAGCTGCCCTTTTTCAGTGATCTGCATCACGAGATCTCCAGATCCTGGAAGCAGCCTTTTCCCGCGCGACTAACAAACGCGGCAGCCGCTGACTTCACCAACCTCGTTGGTTCTGTGGAGCAGGGCTATTCCGCCATTCCAGCGGTTGAGGACACGTTGACTACTCACCTTTCTCCGTCTTCTGCCCGTCGTGGAAATCTCGCCCCCACCTTCCCTCTAAACCGTGCAGGACTACTTCCGCCCTTATCGGAAAGTCCTACATGGCAGCTGGTCAGGCAGGCATGGCCCTACATACTATGGCCATCCTCCAAGCCTACCAGGTGGACGTCTTGAAGGAGATGGACGAGGGAACAGGAATTACGCCAGAAGCTGTCAAAGAGCTTCGTAAGGCCACGGATCTGGCCTTAAGAGCCACCAAGCACACCGCACGTGCTATAGGTCGTTCTATGGCGGGGGCGATTGCTGCAGAGCGCCACCTATGGCTCAATCTCACGGAGATCCATGACAAAGAGAAGGTTTTCCTCTTGGACGCCCCAGTTTCTCAATCTGGACTGTTTGGGGAGGCGGTCAACACTGTGGTTGACAAGTTTCGGGCCGCAAAATCCCAGTCAGCTGCCCTCAGGCAGTTTATGCCCAGGAGGGCTAGGGAATGCTCTAACCCCTCCCCGGCTCAACCCAGAGAACGTTCGTCTCATAGGCCGGATTTTGCTGCTAGGAGAAGTGACTCGGTTCATCCCCCACCTGCTACGGTTTGGGGAGCCCGCGGTCGCCCGTTTCCCCGCCAGCGACCTCATAAGCGTCTGGAGCTGAAGCGGTCTAACAAACCCTTCGCTCCAGCCTCTTCGAATCGTTCCTGACCCGCAGGTCAGAAAAAGGAGAGCTTCCCCCGATTTACGAGGTTGGGACAGACCGCGAAAGCGTTTCTGCCCACCTCTCACTTGCTCTCCTTCTCTAAACCTGTCACTTTCGCCACCCAGCGTGTTTCGAAGTGCAGTTACTACTCGACCTCGTTCAAACCGTCTGGCGCAGGAGGATGGAGACGCGTTCAGCTTTCTCCCCTTGCCCCCGACGCGTTTGATACCTGCCGCTCGCATCCTCGGGGACACTTTCGGTTTTCCTCAGGAACAGGCAGACCCTATGATCTTGATCAAACAGGCAGTGGTACCTCCCACTATGTGTCAGGACGTCAAGTGCCCTCCTTCACGTTGGACCACGCCACCCCACAGGAGTCAGCGCGTCACCCTAACACAGGTATGTCCGCCACATTGCAACACTCCTCTTCCTCTATCTCATTTCTTTCAAGAATGGAGGCGTCTGCCAGGGGTATCGCCTTGGATTCTCCGCACGGTTCGGCTCGGCTACACACTTCAGTTCTGTCGCCCGCCCCCTTGCTTCAACGGAGTCTTTCCAACTGTAGTCAACAGCGCCTCAGAGGCTTCTGTACTACAGCAGGAGATTTCGTCCCTTCTCCTCAAGGGAGCAATAGAAGAGGTTCATCCGAAGGAAGTCGAGCAAGGCTTCTTCAGTCGTTACTTCTTGGTCCCGAAAAAGGGCGGAGGTCTGCGACCAATACTAGACCTCCGCCGGCTAAATTTCTCCCTTTACAAAGGGAAGTTCAAGATGTTGACGCTGAAAGCCATCATATCTCAAATTCGAGCAGGG